>NW_008338533.1:5168871-5182816 GCF_000622305.1 Nannospalax galili | reverse complement strand
TGATTCAGAGTGTATGGGCAAAAGAGTGTGCCTGTGTGTATGCATGTACATGTGTGCATGTAAGTGTGTGCTGTACATGTGTGCATGAACATGTGTATATGTATAGGATGTGTGTATGTGTAGACTTGTGATGTATGTGCAGGTAGACGTGGGATGTATGATGTGTGTATAATGTGTGTATTTATGATGCATGTGTATGTGTGATTTGTGTATATGTGTGTGGTATGTATTTGTATGTGTTATACATGTGTGTATGGATGCAGTGTGTGTATATGTTTACCTGTGTGTGTGTCTTATGTGTATGTGTGTGGTATGTGAGTGTGTATGATGTAGGAATCAAGTGTGCAAGTGCATTATGTGTCATAACTTATGTGTTTGATGTCACGTGTATGAACCAGAGAAATGGAAATATATGTGTGATGCGTATGTGTATAAGCACATGCATGATGTGTGTATGGGTAAATGATATGGGTGTGATATGATATGTATGTATGGGTACATGCAATATTTTTATATGTGTGATTTTCTCATGTGTGTAATGTGTGTATATATGTGTCTATGTGTCTATGTGTGTATGTGACCCGGAACTTCCTCTGACCCTATGACAACAAGCCATAGTCCCACCTCTCCTTCCCACGCTCTCTGGAAGGAGTCAAGCCCATCACCTCTCCCATCCAATCTGTTGACCTTAGCAGCAAGAAGGGGAGGGGCTATGGATATATGAGTGGGGAAAACCACGAGGCCGGTCTCACCATTTTGTGTGGCTGTCGGGAAGCCACAGAATTTATGTTTGGGGGGTGGACTTTCGAGCACAGTTGTGAATGGGAGGCCCCACTCTTCTGTAAGTAAACCAGCACCCCAAGCTCAGGTACCAAGTCCAATAAGCTCATTAAGATTCTCCAAATGGCGGTTTTGGAGAAGTCTTGCCTCGGGCTGTTGTAAGGATGGTGGCGGGAGGGAACGGAAACCACGTGCACCTTCCAGGAGGGAGTTTGAATCTACAGTGTATGTGTTTGATATTTGTTTATAAGTATGTGTTGTATGTATGTACATATATGAGTATGTGTGTGTGAGGTCTGTATGTGGGTATTGCATGATACATCTATATTTAAGTAGGTGTGTTTCGCACACAGTTGTGATGCTGATTCAGAGTGTATGGGCATAAGAGTGTGCCTGTGTGTATGCATGTACATGTGTGCATGTAAGTGTGTGCTGTACATGTGTGCATGAACATGTGTATATGTATAGGATGTGTGTATGTGTAGACTTGTGATGTATGTGCAGGTGGACGTGGGATGTATGATGTGTGTATAATGTATTTATGATGCATGTGTATGTTTGTAAATGTGTGAGATATGGGCACATGTATGTAGGTGTATGTGTGTGTTTATGTGTATATGTGTGTTGTATGTTGTGTGTGTGATGTATGTGATATATATGATTTATGTGTAACTGTAAATATGTGATATTTATGTATGGGCATATGTGTATATATATATGTGTGCTCATGTTTCTCTTTGTACATGTGTATACATGTATGTGTATGTGTGGTATGTATTTGTATGTGTTATACATGTGTGTATGGATGCAGTGTGTGTATATATTTACCTGTGTGTGTGTCTTATGTGTATGTGTGTGGTACGTGAGTGCGTGTGATGTAGGAATCATGTGTGCAAGTGCATTATGTGTCATAACTTATGTGTTTGGTGTCATGTGTATGAACCAGAGAAATGCAAATATATGTGTGATGCGTATGTGTATAAGCATATGCATGATGTGTGTATGGGTAAATGATATGGGTGTGATATGGTATGTATGTATGGGTACATGCAAGGTTTTTATATGTGTGATTTTCTCATGTGTGTAATGTGTGTATATATGTGTCTATGTGTATATGTGACCCGGAACTCCCTCTGACCCTATGACAACAAGCCATAGTCCCACCTCTCCTTCCCACGCTCTCTGGAAGGAGTCAAGCCCATCACCTCTCCCATCCAATCTGTTGACCTTAGCAGCAAGAAGGGGAGGGGCTATGGATATATGAGTGGGGAAAACCACGAGGCCGGTCTCACCATTTTGTGTGGCTGTCGGGAAGCCACAGAATTTATGTTTGGGGGGTGGACTTTCGAGCACAGTTGTGAATGGGAGGCCCCACTCTTCTGTAAGTAAACCAGCACCCCAAGCTCAGGTACCAAGTCCAATAAGCTCATTAAGATTCTCCAAATGGCGGTTTTGGAGAAGTCTTGCCTCGGGCTGTTGTAAGGATGGTGGCGGGAGGGAACGGAAACCACGTGCACCTTCCAGGAGGGAGTTTGAATCTACAGTGTATGTGTTTGATATTTGTTTATAAGTATGTGTTGTATGTATGTACATATATGAGTATGTGTGTGTGAGGTCTGTATGTGGGTATTGCATGATACATCTATATTTAAGTAGGTGTGTTTGTGTGCATGTGCAAGTATGCATATGGATGTGTGTCTGTGTATTTGTGTGTGCATGCCTGTGTCTCTTTCTATGTGCTTGTATATGTATGTGCATATGTATGTGGGTGCATATGTGCAGTTGTGTATGTGTGTGATATGCATGCATGTGTAAATGTGTGAGATATGGGCACATGTATGTAGGTGTATGTGTGTGTTTATGTGTATATGTGTGTTGTATGTTGTGTGTGTGATGTATGTGATATATATGATTTATGTGTAACTGTAAATATGTGATATTTATGTATGGGCATATGTGTATATATATATGTGTGCTCATGTTTCTCTTTGTACATGTGTATACATGTATGTGTATGTGTGTATGGATCTTTGTATGTGCATATGTCTTTGTGCATCTCTGTGTTACTGTGCATATATGTAGTGTGTAAGACATGTGAATGTATGTGTATATGTGTTTTTGTGTGTGCACAGACATCAAGTGTGTAGGTTTGGATCTGTGTGTGTTACTAGTAAACTGCCTTCTATATCACAGGAGAGTTACCGAAAACTACCAGATACGCACATGCCCTCCGACCAGGCTCAAAGTCCCCACACAGGACGCTTCTTAAAGACATGTCACAAGTCCTTTCAGTCATGTCCAGCATTATAAACACAAATTAAATAAGGATTAAAAATAAGCTGAGCAGCAGCTGATTAGGGACTGAGTATATCAGGAGTTGATTGACTGTGAGCAGCACCGTCACTCCAGAGGCGCTCAGATTTAGAAGACCATTGTGTGCATTGCATTATTGGTGATTTCAAAGGCATCTACTAGATTCTTTATACAAATACTAGATTTTTATGCTTAAATCAACTTAAGGAGGACAGATATAAAAATGGACTGTAAGCCCATTCTGCATTTTTGTTCTGTGTGCTGACTATTTTTATTGTAGTTTCTAAATACCAAATACATTTGTTTAAAAAACATGTATGTGAGGGTCCTTGGGGAGATCAGATCACAAAGGTGTGGCATCAGGTCTCTCCTTCCACCTTTACCCGAGTTACAGGGAACTACTCAGGGTGTCAGGCAGGCAGCAAGCATCTTTACCTACCCCCTAAATACGATTGTAGAAGAGCTTTCTTCATGCGTTTGCACTTAGAACTCCAACGGAAATCAAGCAGCTGCTGAGGCTAGCCCGTCTTCACAGCCCATTTATTTACTTGGCTGTAATATGCAATTTAAACTTTAATACAATTGATAGCTTCATTTTGCTTCATTTAACTAAACAACAGTTTAACAAATGCACAGAGGACAACTCAGGACACTGGATTAGAAGACCATATGCCCAGCCTGACCATGGAGCTGCACAATCATAAACACTCACTGAGGGAAACCAACAGCTTCACTGAGTAATGAGACACGGGCAGTTCCTGATCCTAATTTCCAGATGTTTGAAAAATTCCTTCTTTGATGCTTACTTATTCTAGTCAGTTAACAACACATTCCACTCTGTATTATTCGGTGTACTAAGATAATTTTAACGAAAGAAATGCACTGAAAAATATAAGAGCTAATTCCAAAGTAGCTGGCTGATCCCAAGGTAAAGACTCTGACAGGCAAGAGGGCCAGTGAGAGGAGACCCAGCTATGTCTAGCATTGCATGTTAATATCAGCAAGACGTACCAAATCCACTGGTCACACTTCTGAACTGACCAGTGTCTGAAGTCTTTGTTTGAACAGGGACTGTTTTAATCTCAGAAAAGTAAAAAGTAATGAAATTTATGTAATAGTCCCATAGTTATATTTCCAAAGCTACAGAGGCATCCACAAGTGAACTGGGAATTAGAAAAGCCTAATTACACTTAACACCAATGAGCATGAACGGTTTGGTTATTAAAATATGATTTATAATCACCCAAAGAGCCAATAATGCTGAAAGAGGGTAAAATACGTGTGTCACAAAACACTGCCCCCAAAACAAATGCCTTCTTATCTTGCTTTCTGCAGTGCTGACTGGTAAAATCTGGCCATGTACCAGTCAGGCAAGCCCTCTCGCACTGAGCTCCAGCCCTAGGCCTTGAAGCAGATAACGTAGGTCCAACACAGCCAGGATGAGATCAGAGGGGCACAGAGATAGATGGAATGAAACAGAATTCTGAGGATTGGAGATCAAACAGAGAATGTTTGACGCTTCACTTCTACAGGTTTTCCCAGAACATAATTCTTGTTGAGACACAAAAGTCTGCTCAGAGTTAAGTCCCACCCCCACAACTCAAAGACCTTCTTCCTGACCAGCATGCATTCTCTGGGTTCCATTCTTATGAAATAAGATCCTGTCCTGTCACAGCCTCAGCTCTACGCACTTGACATCGGTATGGGTATGTGAGGCCAACACGTTTGGGGATAATTTTACTAAACATCAACGGCAACAAATGACCAACTAAACAAAATGTAAAAGTAGATGAACATATAACCACAGACATGTTCACAGGAGCAGCACCGAGAGGGCGGCACTGTTTGAAAGTTTTGATAATAGGCAAGCTCAGCAAATTGATTCTTGGTGACTAGCCTTTTTGACATACTGGTTTCTTGACATGAATGACTTTCAAACATGCAGACTTACATTCCGAATCCACTTACTGCTGTTCATTTCCCTCCAACTTTATCCATCCATCTGCCCAATTTACATCTATCATTTAACATACAGTCACCTCTCACTTTGTTTCCCAGCACATTTTCTCCACAGGTTTTCACACCTCTGTTATAAGCACCTGCATTCCAACTAGAAAACAGACTTGAAGGGAATGCATGTCTTTCTGTACTTTTGGCCCAACAATACACTGTAACTTCCACGAAGGAGGGACTGTATCTTCTCCATTGTGGTGATCTGTGGTTTGTACCACATTCTCAAAAACCTGTCCGTGAACCATCCACAGTTAAAATGCTCTCCCAAGCACCTGATTGTCATTGGCCAATTCCACATCTGTTCTCTCATCTTTTAGAAAATCCCTACTTTTAGTGTTGACGAATCACACAACCTACCCCCAGAAACTGCACAATTTAAGTAGAGTGTCATCAGCTGCTCCAGACAGAAAAAAAATCAACTTCTATTAACTTTTTAAACTCATATTCAGATACTAGACTCAGAGTTTCATTTGGGTGGGTGGACTAGGAGGCAGTGTAGATGTAAAGTCCCTGTAGATGTGCATTCTCTCTGTAGTGAGCAGAAAAATCAGGTGTGTGTAGAAACAAGGTAGGGTGCTTGAACGAAGAACAGAAGACTGGGGAACACAGTAGGAAGAGAGGGGGAGGGGACGGGACACAGATGGGGTCACTAGACTGACTGGGCTCTCCATTCCTGTTTTCGAATCTGTAGCTCACTCTAAGCACTCAAAGTAAAAACTTTTATGTCCCTTTTCCTTTAGAAATCTGTTATCTAGATTTTGAACTTTGTTATCTTTCTATCCCTCCTTGGTGATGCCGGGGATTGAACTCGGGGCCTCACACCAGTGACTCAAGTGCTCTATCGCTGACCTACAACCCGGTTTTTGTTTTTACTTTTCTTTTCGATGGTTTCACGTATCTATACAATGTATTGTGATTACAATAATCCCCATTACTCTCTCATAGGCCCCTTTGCCTTTAAACCCCTTCTTCCTGTCTAATCCCTTTGGCTACACCATTAAGGGAATATGACACCCCCTTTGCTAGTCACCATTAACAGTCATCAACTCCTCAGGGAGTTCTGGAGCTTCAGGGTCATGATGGAGGGATGGCAGACCCAATATTGTGTGGGTGTCCATAGCCGCTGTGGGTCATGGTTCAGATTCTCTGGTTCTAAAATTGTTTCTTCCTTCTCTTCCCTGGGTCTTGTGGGGCTGGGGTAGAGGTAGTGGTGACTCGGATGTTTCCTTTAGGTCTCAACATTCTTCAGATACTTATAATCAGCACAAGATGTGAGTCTCCACACCATGACTCTCTGAGTAGCACTAAACTACAGGTATAAACATTTAGAAGGAAGTTTGACAGAGGTCCATCTAGGGAAACAGTGTCAGTGTGTTTCCCCCTGGGGTCCATGACCCCCTCAGCCATAGTTTTGACCAGATTTATAGTACCACCTATGTGTTTCCTTTGCTGGAGCATCACAACTTGATTGGTTATCCCCATAATAGTTGCATCAGCGCACGTCTCGTTTGAAAGATCAATATTGTAGCATATGTGGTCTACGGAGACCCCTAGCCTTTGACCGCATTTTTAATTCAATCAAATGATCTCTGCCTTTAACAGCAGCCTAAGAAAACTGTTCCATCCAAATTATTCTGCAGCTACTCTGCCTCCCAAATAATCTCAGTATATGGTGTATGAATGATGGAAATGCATACAGGGGAATTGCTTAAGTTGTGAGACAGTAATAAGAAGGGCTCTCCTAGCTTAACTGTGTCGTGATTCCCACACCTCTGTTCTGTTCTGCTGTGCAAATACAAAAATGGTGTGTTACTTTCTCGCTTAGTAAATCACAATGAAGTGGAAAAGAATTCAACAGAGAGACAAAGCGACTGCTGTGCCCGGACATGAGTCCTTCAACCATCAAACACCGCCCACTCCATCCACACAGCTGACTCTCTGCTCTGCCCGGACATGAATCCTTCAACCATCAAACACCGCCCACTCCATCCACACAGCTGACCCTCTGCTCTGCCCGGACATGAGTCCTTCAACCATCAAACACTGCTCCCTTCTCATCACCGACCCTCTGCTCTGCCCGGACATGAATCCTTCAACCATCAAACACCGCCCACTCCATCCACACAGCTGACTCTCTGCTCTGCCCGACATCAATCCTTTCTTCACAAATGGACAGAACAACATACTGGTACTCACACTTCATCAGCCCAGCTCTCTACATTTCATATACACAAGTCTCCCTGCAGTGGTTTTTACACCAAGAAGATTGGAGAAATAAAGAAATTGATTAGCCGGGATCAAGTGCCTCTGATCCACCTGTTACATGGTAATAAACTGTTGACCTTTTGGAAGCACATTAGTGGTTTCACTTAAGAGAGCCTCTTTTCTTGTAACTAACACGTCTCTAAAATGTCAGGGTTTATTCCCTCATCATTAAACAAATCAGGCTTAATGTGTTTCTTCTTTCAAGTGACTATTTTAAATGAGTCAAAAGGCCATCCTTAATGCCAATATAACGATGATTTAGGTGGAAAAATGTAAAGGCAAGTGAAAGCTTACCTAGGGTTCAGCAACGCATAAAGACTACTTTCTTTCTATAGCTGTTAAAATGCCTATGAGAAAAGCTGGCAGAGGCTCCAATTGGAGAACTCTGAATGAAACCCACTGGCATGCGCTCTTGCACACAGCTTTTCTGAAACAAAATCACTAAGTAATATTCAATCTTTCAAGATACTGGGTTAAGATGTTTATCCGAATTCAAGTGCAAAGAACATCAAATATGTCAATGTGGAGTCAATAAAGGATGGTTTAAACATGGCGAGTGGAACGCATTCATTAGGGAGTCCTCAATAAGCTGCACTGTTTGTGGCCTCTGCTCAACAAAGTGTGAGTTAACTTATGGAAGTTTCTAGGTCACATCTCCTTCTAAATAGTTCTTTCCTATAGAAAGAACATCTTTCAATAAACAGAAACAACTACAGGAAATTAGTCGCGGGGCAATTTAGCTGGTAAATTATAATTGTGTCTTACATTGGCTTGAGAATTTAGGGCAGGTAGATAAAAGCATTTTTTATAAAAGGTCAGGTAGGGTTGCAAAGGGTGCAGGTCACACACACAGTCTATGTTGCAAAGTGTTCTATATTTGATTTGTGTATGATAGTATTTACAATTCTCTATAAATACTGATCTCCTAGTTTTTAAGAACTACAAAAAAAGTAATCCTTACCTTAACATCTCTGTTGGATTATTATTATTAAACCAGGTGGAAAATGCTAAACATTGCTAGAAAAACTTGCATCAATGATAATTATAAATTTCCAAGCAGCTTTACTGACAATTTTTTTACATTGTCTCAAATTTCCATGGTGCTCTGTCAAGCACGTGGATAACTTATAACTTACCCTGTGGATAAGTTATGTGACCCCAGAATATGGAAAGGCCCCTACATTTCATGATGTGTAAAGTACAGGGGACACTTTGGTGGTAGAACTGAAGCTGGGCCTTTAACTAACAACAGTATTCTACAAGGAAGACTGAGTTGGTGGGGCTGCATGAGTCAGAAAAGTAGATTGGGCTTGGAAGGGGAAGACTGGATTTCACACTCAAAAATGACCGGTTGCAGCAATCCCACAGTGTCCTCTAATGTGTGCTCGCACACACACATCTGCACATGCACACAGGCACACACGGCAACTGGAGTAAAAGTCACTCTTGCAGTTAGGTGTGGCCACGTGACTTGAGGTCTCACCATGGAAAATGTACAACCTGCAGATCTGCTCACTGGTGCTCCGCAGTGCCCGATCCTTCACGTTGGTTTGCCGTTTGTGACCAACTTGGAAACTGTATTTTTAAGAGCATTTTATTTTACATGTATGAATGTATTGCCCACATGTATGTAAGTGTACCCATGTCCTGCAATCCCCTTGGAAATCAGAAGAGGGTGTTGGATCCCCTGGAACTGGAGTCACCGCCATGAGTTGTTAGCTGCCATGTGGGTGCAAGGAATCGAATCCGGATCCTCTGCAGGAGCCGACAGGGCACTTAATTACTGAATAATCTTCCCAGTCCCCAAACTCTATTTTGAACATGAGTGGGAAACGACGTCCCCACTAGAAAAGGAAGGGGCTGCCAGGGGAGCACTGGCTTTGAATTTTCAAATTTCTATTGTTTTGTCTGTTCGATATTAAGTTAGCATGTAGAAAAGTGGGCATTGTGGCACTTTCACGAATCTGTGACATTATTTTTTGTTTCAATTCATACCCCTTCCCACGTCCTTCCCCCACAATGTCGTCCCCTCCCCCACTTCCTTTTGCCACGTAGCCCCCACCTTCTGCTTGTGTGCCATATTGCTGCCTCTTTCCCCTCCTTCCTGAAGGTCATGTCCTTGCTTTTTGAACCCCTTTCTAGTACTATGAACTCCACATATACATGTACACAATAAATATATAGCACACACATATATGTAACATTATATACTTTTAAGGTATACGTACTACATATGACAAAACACATGCAGTGTGTGTCTTAGTTTTGCTTATTTCCCTTAACATAAAAATTTCAAGTTCCTGGTCAATATTCTGAGAACAAGTGAGCACTGAATGCTCAGCCCTAAATAGGACAGCTGTAACACCTCCATAAGGATTAGGAGTCCTCACAGAGGAGGGGTGGGAAAAATGGAAAACTCGGAAGCTGGGGAGAAGGGCTATTAAAGCCCTTCATGTGGTCACCGCAGTCCCGAACTCACAGCAGAGACTCCATCTTCAGAGCTGAGAAAGAGGAGACAGCGTTCTGACCACAAAAAAAAAAAAAAAAAAAAAAAAAACAAAAAAAACCAAAAAAAACAAAAACAAACTTATGTGACTTATTTGGACCATGGGAAAACCTCTGTGAGAATTTATTGTTTGTTTCATTCAGATTTTAGAAGCTACAAGGTAACCTAGGCTGGCCTTGAACTGAAAGATCCTCCATGCCTGAGCCTCCCAAGTATTGAGATTGCAGATATGGACCTCTGCCCCAGCAACAAGTAAACATACATACATATATATATATATATGATGTAGTCATTATGAGACAGGGTTTCCCTGTAACCCCAGATGACCTAGAATTCCCTATGTAGTCCAGGCTGACCATGAACTCACAGAGATCTCCCAAGTACTTGGATTAAAGGCCTGTGCCACCACACCCAGCTCAACAACTAAGCTTTTATCTCATTTTATTTAGTCATCAAATTAACAGGTTAAGAAATTCCATTCACTGAAAACAAATTTTTTACTAGGTACTGAGGTAAAACCGTGACTGGGACAGCCATGGTCACTGACCGTGGTGCAGCCCATAGCACAGCAGATGGCTCAGATACCCGAAGATGTTCTGAGTGGCCAGAGCACTCTGGACTTTCCATTTTACTTTCCTCTGTGGATGATCACTGGGGGCTTCAGAAAGATGCAACCGAAGGACTTAAAGTCTGACGCAGTGATGTAGGGCACCGCACCAGGCCAGTGAGACTTTGTGCTGTGGGCTGGACATTTCACAGTTCTCTCAAGCTGTGAGCAGAAACTGTTCAGATAGACACAGGACACGACAACAGCTTAGATGAACTGGAACTTTGCCCAGCGAGCACGTCTGAGCTGGGATGGAAATCTGACCAGCTGATTTTTGGATGCCCCCTCATCTTCCAAGTACTTACAGTCTCCCCCATCAGAGTCCTGATTTTAAATTCAACATGTACGTAAATATTTGTATTATTTGTGCACTTGAATGAAAATATGCATGTATATCACATATAATAACTCACAGTCATCACAGAAGGTATAAAGCAGTGTGGAAATGAATGATTCTAGAAAGTTCTTTGAAGATGGAAGAGATGGGGCTTGAGAGATGGCTCAGTGTCAAGGCACTGACTGCTCTTCCAGTTCCAAGGGATCCAACCTCCTCTTATGGCCTCTGTGGGAGTATCCCCTTTAATTTAAAGTCACCAGATGCAACGCTTTTCCTGTAGAGTCAAAGTCCTTTGTAACCCAGATTCCTATTTGTCTGTGTTCTGTTGCTGTTTAGCGAAAGCTGTCTCCAGTAGAACCAATCTGATGAGAGGAGTCTCTGCACACAGCATCCTTCTTCAAAGCTTGGGTTTTCCCACATGCTTCTATATAGACTTCCATTTAACAGACTCTGCTAAATTCCAGCATATTCTATCTTTAACAAAACATAACCACCATCATTTTACCAGACATTCTTTTCCACTGTGCTAATATAGCTACTTCCGGGTTTTTATAATATTTTCATTTTAATAATTTCTATTGTCACTGTGCTGGGAAGCTTTAGTGTCAACCTGACACACCTGGGTGGAGGGGCCCTCAGTTGGGGAATTTCCTCCACAGGACTGGCCTGTAGCCATGTCTGTGGGGCATCTTCTTGATTGCTGAGTGATATGGGAGGGCTCAGCCCACTGTGGGCGGTGCCACCCCTGGGCAGGGGTCCTATATTATATAAAAAAGTAGATTGAGCAAGGGCCAGGGGAACAAGCCAGTAAGCAGCATTCCTCCATGCCCTGTGCTTCAGCTCCTGCCTCGAGTTCCTACCTTGGGTTACCTCAGTGATGAACTGTGATCCAGGAGATGTAAGCCAAATAGACCCTTTCTTCCCCAAGTTGGCATTGGTCAGTGTTGCATCACAGCAGTTGAAAGCAAACTAAAACAGTCAGCAAATGTATGATACTTGGAACCTGCTTTACGTTTCCCCCCAGTTCTCTCTGGGAAGTAACTAATACTCACAGAGACAATTACATGAATCTCTAGATTCCAAATAAAATTCATTTTCATCTTTACACATGGCAGCCTCAGCTCTTCTAGAACACTTCAACAATAACATATAATCAGATACCAAATACTTATTTACAACAGTGTTTAATTGGAGGAGAGAGAGATGCACGCACATGCACTCAAAAACACGTGTGCAGGCTTAGGGGTACACATGTGCACTTGATGCTTGTATGTAACAGAACTGCACACATCTGACCTTTCACTTTACTTGTGAAATATAAGTAGAAGATTTGACACACTGAACCCAGTATGTTCACTGCCTAGAGCAACAACTACCAACTCCTGGCCAATTACACTGTATCTACACCACTCTGCCTGACCTTCTCAGCAGCACTGATTTTGAAGTGACTCTCAGACATCATATTATTCCACTCACAAGTTTGCTGATCTATGTGCACACTGAACTTTGACAATCAACGCTTAGGACAAAATCCTCACTCATTTTCAAATGAAGAGTTCATCTCAATGAAATGCTTTGGGCTGGCCACATGACTCACTGGGTAAAGACACTAGTGTGATTCCATCCCTGGGACCAACATGACGGAGGGAGAGAATCACTCCTGAACGCAGTCCTCTGACCTGCACATACCCATCACATACAACATTAGTAAATAAAACATAATAAAAAATGTAAAAGATGGTGGTTTCATTTTGCCTTATTTTATAGGCATTTCTAAGCACTCTGGATTTTATAAAGCCCTTCTTTTCTGTCTCCTTTTTTATTGAACTTAAAAAAAAACACTCAATACTATTCAATTTTCATGCCGAAATCCTAGTGTGGAATAAACTTCACGGTTGGCTGCAAGTCACTGAGAATTTCTGGAAAACAGCTATGGAAGAAGAAAAGGCCTAGAATTTGACTTAAATTCATCTTCCTGTGATGGATCCCATCTCAGTTTTTTCTTCCTTAATCATCAAAACCTTCAAAATATCCATTTAAGAACTGTCTCCAGGACTGAGAGGACAGGAACGCCGCCCACAAGACGCAGAGTAATGTCTCTTCCTAGGCACATCTTAAAACTATAGATAGATGACAGACACATAGATAACTGTATGTATCTATAGCTATGTATCTATTTATATATACATGCAGATTTCCATAAAACACCTCTGCTCAACAGAAGACCCATACAGTCTTCTCTACTGTGCCAGGCTTTGGGAACTGCAGGATGATGCCTAAATGAACAAAATCTATGCCCACTTGTTTGGAAGTTCTTATTTTCACTGGACATTCTGAGGAGGAAGGTACTCAAATGGGGGGTCTTCTGGGTACAGGTCATATCTCACATGTCTCTATGAGTAACTGTACTCTAACTTGCTTTATAATCTCTAGAGATGAACTGTCTTGCATGACCAGGACTAGTTACATGATGATGTGCAAATCACTCATTACTCTAAAGCTCAGTGTCTTCCTCTATAAAACAGAAATAACAGCAACATATTCTCCATGTTGTTAAAAAACAAGAGCTCTTAGGTATAGTACTATATCATCTGCAATGACGGATAATTTGACCTCTTCGTTTCCAATTAGTACCCCTTTAATTTTTTCTATTGTCTCATTGCTCTAGCAAGAGCTTCAAGCACTATATTGAAAAGGACTGGATATAGTGGACAGCCTTGAATGGGTCCTGATTTTAATGGGAATGCTTCCAGTTTTTCTCCATTTAGAATGATGTTGGCTGTGGGTTTGTTATATATGGCTTTAATTATGTTGAGCTATGTTCCCTCCAGTCCAGTTCCCTCTAGGACTTTGAACATAAATGCATGTTGAATTTGTCAAAGGCCTTCTCTACATCTACTCAGATGACCATGTGGTTTCTGTCTTTGAATCCACTTATAAGATTAATGACATTTATTGACTTGCGTATATTGAACTATCCCTCCATCTCTGGGATAAAGACAACTTGATCTTGGTGGATGGTCTTTTTGATGTGTGTCTGTATGTGGTTTGCTAGTATTTTGTTGAGAATTCTTACATCTATGTTCATTAAGGATATGGGTCTATAGTTTTCTTTTTTGGTTGT
>NW_008338533.1:5157511-5168831 GCF_000622305.1 Nannospalax galili | reverse complement strand
GTGTTTCTCCATTTATAATGATGTTGGCTGTGGGTTTGTTATATATGGCTTTAATTATGTTGAGCTATGTTCCCTCCAGTCCAGTTCCCTCTAGGACTTTGAACATAAATGCATGTTTAATTTGTCAAAGGCCTTCTCTACATCTACTCAGATGACAATGTGGTTTTTGTCTTTGAATCCATTTATAAGATTAATGACATTTATTGACTTGCGTATATTGAACTATCCCTCCATCTCTGGGATAAAGACAACTTGATCTTGGTGGATGGTCTTTTTGATGTGTGTCTGTATGTGGTTTGCTAGTATTTTGTTGAGAATTCTTACATCTATGTTCATTAAGGATACGGGTCTATAGTTTTCTTTTTTAGTTGTGTCTTTCCCTGGTTTGGGTATTAGAGTGATGCTGGTTTCGAAGAAGGAATTTGGCTAGAATTCTGTTGTAAATCCATCTGGGCCTGGGCATTTTTATTTGGGAGGTTTTGTATTACTATCTAAATTTCCTCATATGTTATGGGTCTGCTTAAACTGTTGATTTCTTCTTGGTTTAGCTTTGATGGCTTCCATGAATTTTAAATATCCATCCATTTCTTTTAGGTTTTCAAATTTAAGAGCACATAGGTTTTGTTTTGTTTTCTGTTATTTTTATTATTTTATTTTTATGTGTATGAGTGTATTGCCTGCATGTGAGTGCACCCGTGTCGCGCAATACCGTGGAGGTCAGAAGAGGGTTTCAGATTCCCCTGGAACTAGAGGTAAGGACAGTTCGTAGCTGCCATGTGGGTGCTGGGGATTGAACCCGGGTCCTCTGCAAGAGCAGTCATCTCTCCAGCCCTGAGTGTATAGGTTTTTAAAGTATTCCCTTATAATGGTCTGGATCATTTTGGTGTCTGCTGTAATGTTTCCCCTTTCATCTCTTATTTTGTTGATCTGGATTTGCTCTTTCTTTCTTTTGGTTAACTGGGCTAAGGGTCTGTCTACGTTGTTTAGCTGTTCAAAGAACCAGCTCTTAGATTCATGTGTGTGTGTGTGTGTGTGTGTGTGTGTGTGTGTGTGTGTGTTTCTATTTCATTAATTTCTGCTCTGATTTTTTCTTATAATCTATTAGGTTTGCGTTTCATTTGTTCTTGTCTTTCAAGACTCTTGAGTTGCAATGTTAAGTCATTGATTTGGGCTCTTCCTGATTTTTTATGTAGGCATGTAGAGCTGTAAATTCTACCCTTAGGAGTGCTTTTAAAGTGTCCCAGAGGTTTTGTTGTGTTGTATTGTCCTTTTCATTTAATTCCTGGAATACTTTTATTTCTTTCTTAATTTCTCCTTTGATATACTCATCATTCAGGAGTGTGTTGTTTAATCTCCATTAGTTCATGTAGTTACTAGAGCTTCTTTTGGTGCTGATTTTAAGCTTTATTGCTTTGTGGTCTGATAGAATGTATGGAATTATTTAAATGTTTTTGTATTTGTTGAGGTTTGCTTTGTGCCCCACTATGAGGTCAATTTTGGGGAAAGCTCCATGGGGTGCTGAGTAGAAACTGTGTTCTTTGGTGCTTGGGTGGGATATTCGGAGGATGTCTGTTAGGCCCATTTGATGGATGGTATCAATTTATTCAAATGTTATTCCATTTACTATTTGTCTGGTTGACCCATCTAATGGAGACAGTGGGGTATTAAAGAGACCCCTACTATTACTGAGTTCCCCAAAAATCCCACCAGTAAACTCCTAGAACTGATTGACACTTTCAGGAAATCGTATTAGTCCCAAAACCTACTGAAAAATTATACATAATATCTCTACATGAGTCCCTGTGTACAGCTGAGGACTATAAACAAGAAACTGCCAGACAGGAGAACCTTCCTTTGAGTTGTTGGCTAAGGCAGGCTTAGAGACTCCCAAAATTACACAGGGTATTCCCATAGTATTTGATTGCCTCCCAGAACTTAATGGTAAGGCCCTACTGCTGAGGGCAAGGCATACTTTGGACACAAGATTTGGAGCAATGGAGCTGGAACTGGCCTGGAAGCCACCTCCCCTGAAGGCTAGCTCTCAAAGCTTTGGATATAGTTATGAAACTTGCTAAAGGAGAACATCAATCGATGGTCTAACCCTTAGCTTCAAATGCTAAAAACCACATCAATGACCAGCACAGCAAACAACATTGGGGCAGTAGTGGCACTGTTATCTTGGGAGTAATCAACAGCTACCCAATTGGACTCAAGGGGAGTAAATTGATGTCTAGTATTGTTAAACATAGCCAAATGCACATAGCTGGAGAGGTCACAGATCTTAGAGAAAACCCCAAGGCAGTCACATCCCTAGAAAAGTGTAATTTCTTACTATGTGCAAAATATGGATGCTTAAATTCATAGAAAAGTATCCCAGTCACCACCCATCAAAGAAGTTTCTTTTTCAAGAGACAGGGATAATTACAGCTACATCACTGGTCACACAAAGAGACTGTCTGTGAATTGCCTGAGCCTAGGTGGCACATCCAGGATACAACCTCTACATCTAAGGCTCATGGATCATAGAACATAGAACAAGGGATGAAGAGAGCACTAATGCATCTTTCAACTCTCATCAGTGAAGCTCCCTCATGCAACAGAGGGCCAGGAACACAAAAGGTCACAAATAGCCAAAATGCAGAGAATAGGAGTGTGCAGAGTGTGGGTCCTTGCACAGGACTCGTATATTAAAATCCAGCCACTCAGGGCTCAGGGAACATTGCAGAAGATGGGTTGGAAAGACTGTAAGACCCAGGGAGGAGATGCATCACCATATGGAAACAGTCCTACAGGTTCCTGGGACCCTTCTCATACAAACATACAGCTATGGTGTCAGCATGCACAAGACCCATGCAAACCCAAGCAGACAAAAACCCAGCTCAGAACTGTGGAAATGAACAGCAGGCCCCCATCTTAGTCAAAGAATTATTGGCAGCTGATTACTGCTGGGTGAGAATGAGCTGATCTTTCTAAAAGGAGGGACTCAAGATAGACTGACTAGATGCCAGTGGATGAACTTGTACTGAGGGACATTTGGGGACACTAACTTGACATGACAGGCCTTAACACAAATGACAGAAGGTATAAACTCAGTGGGGGGGCTATAGGAGGGTGCAGAGACAAAGGGGGTATAAAGATGATTTTCTGTGTAAAACACATGAAAATTCAATTAACATTTTAAACAATTTTAAAAATTAAAAAATTAACCAAAGAATAGGTACTAGAGTGCCTTGTGAACTATAAACTCAAAAGTAAAATAATCACTTTTTATTTTTAGACAATTTTGAGTATTCAGCAACTTAGAGACAAAAGAATATAATTGATCTGTATTACTACCCCGAAAAGAACCACAGAATATTTAAAGCACAATAAAATTTGTGAGACTCTAAAGAGTTTTTTTGGCTGATAGCACTCATCTAAATATTCCACGTTGTGTTGGTATTATGTAACTGACTAAACAGAATAGCTTTGGCCTCTCCATAGGCTTCCTCAATCACTGGTAATTTTCCCTGCAGTCCTCTCTTACGTAAACATCCCTGTGGCAAACTTAGTTCTGTTCATATTGCTTTATTTGCATTGCTTATGACCGCACATGCCTTAGTTTGGATCTTAACTTTTCTCCAGAGATCCAGATGCTAAAGGCTTGATTCCCATTGCAGTGCTATCAGATGTTATCAGAATCATTTGGACATAGGGCCCAGAGCTGGGATGCATCTCAGTGAGAGAACACTTGCCTAGCATGGCTGGGTTCCTGGTTCAAGTTCCGGCTCTAGAAAAACAAGAGCACCAATGTGGAACCTCGGTGGGCCATCTTCAGGCCACAGAGCTCAGCCATCAGGGGCCAGGGCAACCCTGGTCTCCTCCCTCTCCTCTTCTACCCTCATGAGCAGGCTTCCCAATGGGCCCCAAGCAATGGATGGGTTCAACTGACCTTACCAGAGAAGTCCAAAACCATGAACCAAATAAGCCTTTGCTCTTTATAAGTTGACTTCATCTTGGCTGTTTGTGAGAATGATGGAATGCTAATCCCTGAAGGGTTTAGATCAAAGTCTATAATTTTGGGCATGGTATCATTGAACATTTTCAATATAAGATTGATGATAATTACATCTCAGTTCTCTGGTTCCTCATTAGCCCCTCTTTAAATTTCAGAAGCAAATATCATCAGGCTTTAATTATCAAGGTACTCAACCCTTCGTAAATCAGTGTATCAATGAAAAAAAGAGAAGCAAAAGAACTTTAATACAGAGCTGGAGAGATGGCTCAGTGGTTAGAGCACTGACTTCTCCTGCAGAGGACCCGGGTTCAATTCCCAGCACCCACATGGCGGCTACGAACCGTCCTTCACTCCAGTTCCTGAAAGGAAGCCCTCTTCTGACGTCCGCAGCACTGCACGACACAAGTGCACTCACATACATGCAGGCAATGTATTCATACACATGAAATGAAAATAATAAAGTCTTTTTTAAAAGAAGAACTTTAACATACTAGATTTTAAAAACTATTAGCAATCTGCACAAAAACAACCATCACTTCTGAAAAACCTGTAGATAATATGTTTAAGAATTCAGTTTCCAAACCAAAAACCACAAACCTCTATTTCTCTATGGCCACTGAATTCCAGGCTCTCCAGCTTCAGCACACTGCAATTTTCGGGGCCTCACACTCCTTTATCTTCAAAGTGGAAAAATAATAATGGTTATGCCATAGGACCACTAATTAAATAGTATTGCTTCAAAAGCATGGGCCAGGGGTCCTGACCATTGGCAAAACAAAATCTATCCCATCCTGACAACATGTGAGTGCTGAGAGCATACCTTGCACAAGCCAATCTACTTATTGCAAAGCGTATTTTGATCATTTCAAACAAGTCAAATGCATAGGACAGAGAAACATTCTGTTGAATGAGTCAACAGAAATAAGGAGGAGGGAAATTCTGTGTGTTAAAGGGACTGTGTAATGTTTGGTGATTTGAGACAATCAGTTGGAAAATTAGGAAAGGAGCTAGTTATAACTTTTCATGTGATTCCTAAAGCATCCTAAAAATTCTGCATGGTTGATTTATCTTGTTACCAAATATGAACTTCTCCAGAATAGAGCTATGCATATTTAAGAATTCTATTCACCATTATACACTGCCTGTACCCAGCATCTGTTTCCTGGACTATGGTACAGCTCTACAAACTGCTATTCAATGAATGGACACTAAAAAAATGCACAGCTCATCTGAAATATGTGCGACACACTTGTTTAAATATATTGAAGCAATCCAAGACAAACTGGCCCTCAATTACATCCTCATAATGAAAAGGAAGGGTGTTTATGACATGAAAATAAGATTTAAGTATAAATAAATTCAATATGGGCAGATTTCTGTGGTAGGAGATACGATTTTGAATACGAAAAGAGATAATCAAAGTAGTTCTATTTATGCACATTTTTATTGTTTTTACTTTATGTGTGTATGTGAGTGTCGGGTATGGCATACAATCGTGTTTGTGTGTGCAAGGGGTCTAGTCTATTTTCTCTCTTATTTCCTTGTCATGGGGTCTCTCAGTGAACTTGAGTTTGGCAGTCAGCAAGTCCCAGAGGTCCCAGTGATGTTCCTGTCCTCACCCACCCTGGCCCCATTAACCTACAGTGCCAGGATACAGGCAAGAACAGCCACATCCATATCTTTTGTACACGGGTTCTAAGGATTTGAACTGAGGTCCTAAGGCCTGTACAGCAATCCCTCTTTCCACTGTAGACATCTCCCCACTGCTTAACTGTATTTTTAGAGCTGTAATATACTCATGAACATGACTTGTGCCAGCTTAGTATAGTAAACATACGTATTTGATTTGGGCTTAAATATCTCAATTTAAATGTCTTCAGTTGAAGCAAGCCGTTTCCATTTCCCAGAGCAGCATCACCACATCACAGTCCCAGCCTCAAGACACTTCAAACAGTGTTACCACCATTCTGACCCACAGGCATGGTAGACAGCCCTAAGAATTTCTTAAGCAATGTTCTTCTGTTTCTAGGACAAGATGATCAAGTGGTAAAGTCAACAGAAACACTATCAAGGGTTCAGAAAGGTGACAGGCTTTTGTCAACTGTTTGAGGCAAGAGGAGGCTGAAGGGGGAATTACTCCCGATAGGGCTATCTCTACAAAGAGGCACCAACGGGCAGCTAAGCCCGGTAGCTGAGCACTGCTCCTTCTGTGGGCTAACGCTGGGCTGTTGGAGATGCCTGTGCACCTGTGTTCACAGGAAGTTGTGTATCAGCACACAACCCCCATTCTTTGTCTTATTTTGTCCTAAGAAAATATGATTCAGAAAACACACCATGATTTCTGATTTCCGAAAACATACTGTGTAGTTCTCATCCTCAATAAAACCTGATCAATCTCTAATATTAATCCTAGTCATGCATTACAATCACAGAACCAGCTGAGTTCAGAAGGTTTTATTTTAAATATTTTATTTTTATGTATGTGTATTTGTGTCTGTGTGGTGGACAGATTCAGTTGTCAACTTGACACACCTGGGTTGAAGGAGCCTCAATTGGGGAATCTCCCCCATTGGACTGGCCTGTGGCCATGTCTGTGGGGCACCTTCTTGATTGTTCAGTGATGTGGGAGGGCCCAGCCCACTGTGGGTGGTGCCACCCCTGGGCAGGTGGGCCTGTGTTGCATAAGAATGTAGGTTGAGCATGGACCGGGAAAGCAAGCTAGTAATCAGCATTCCTTCACGGCCTGTGCTCCAGCTCCTGACTCCAGGTTCCTGCCCTGAGTTCCTACCTTGGGCTCCTGGATGAATTGTGACCTGGGAAATGTAAGCTAAATAAACCCTTTCCTCCCCAAGTTGGTATTGGTCAGAGTATTTTGTCACAGCAATTGAAAGCAAACTAGAACAGTCTCCGTGAGTGTATGCCACATGTGTCCAGGTGCACATAGAGGCCCAAATAAGGTATTAGATTCCCTGGAACTGGAGTTACAGGCGATTGTAAGCTGCCTGTGCTAGTTTTCTGTTGCTGTGATAAATACCATAACCAAAAGCAGCCGAAGGGAGGAGGTTTATCCCATCTGCACTTCCAGATCAGAATCTATCCTTGGGGGAAATCAAGGCGGGAGTGGGGAGGCAGGAGCCTGGAGCAGAGACCATGGAGGAACGCTGTTGACTGGCTATCTCACACAGCCCAGGCCCATCTGCCTAGGGATCGTGCTGCTCAGAGTGGGCTGGGCTCTCCCTCATCAATCATCACTAAGACCCCCACTGATAAAGCCACAGGCCAATCTCATCAAGGAAGTTCTTCAATCTAAGTTCCTCTTCACAGGTGACTGGTTGTATCTAGTTGACAAATAAAACTAACTAGCACATTACCCAACTTGTGTCCTGAGGAACCAATCTCAGGTCCTCTGGAAGAGTAAGCACTTGTAACCCTCTCTAAGCCACCTCTCCAGTCCTAGCAAAACTTTTGGACATACTTTTCTATCTCTGAACTCCAGGGCATCCAGAGTCATTTGTCCTGTTTTCCTTCCTTCTCACTCAAAAACAATTCTAACGGAGTAGGCTGTAAGCCACTGGGGCCCATGTCAAATGCACTTTAACACACCTGTGGCAGAAGCCGCTCCTTCACGGAGATAACCTGAAGTCCAAACATCAGCGCATGTGTTTCTTGACCTACAGTTTTCTTGTAACCATGGGACAGACCAGACATACCAGAGGCTTAAATCTTTCCTGCTGAAAGTGACTTCCAACCATTGATAGTTGGCTGGGAGTATAAATATCCCAGGCCTTCTGCCCTGGTGTGGATGCGTATCTGGTTAGGTGTAAGGTAGGTAATGCTGAGGCATGTGCCCTGCATCGCCCCCATGGTTTGTTCAGAAACACAGAGCAGTGATTTCGCACTGTGGAGGATAACACACTCTCCCCTCATTCTCTAAGGTCTCCATTTCTCTACTTGTATGGGATGATTAGATTACCCAAATAAAGCACTTCAAAGCCCTATGAACTCACACTAA
Source organism: Nannospalax galili (assembly GCF_000622305.1). Lineage (NCBI taxonomy): Eukaryota > Metazoa > Chordata > Mammalia > Rodentia > Spalacidae > Nannospalax > Nannospalax galili. The sequence continues at coordinate 5,160,822 of NW_008338533.1, read as the reverse complement.
AACAGCATAGTGTCCAAACTTACAATCATCTCAGACACTGTACGACTGTTTTTGCTAGAGTATACAAAGTCTATCTCCTCGGTACTCATCAAATGACCTTTGTGAGAATTGCTAACAAGTTCAGTGTTAGTTTACCTAACCGACTTGCCCTCCAGCCTCTTTTTCAGTACTTGATATCATCTTGCAAAGACCATAGGGAGAATTCTCCAAGCTCCACCTTTGACCTTAGACCACCTTTGATTGCCAATGAATTGGAAACCACAGGGACCACTTCTATATGCACAGTATTGTACCTTCACTGCAGGGTTCAACCACAGGAAAAGAAACTAAGTGGAAAAGAATCTTAACTTACCTCATCCAAGGTACATAGATTTTTAAAAAGAGGCTACATAAGTGCTACTCATTCTGTATTGATGCTTTTTCCCAAGCTGAACTCTATAGACAGAAAAAAACACTCAATTCCTTTTTGAAGTGTATTCACTTTAGCCACAGCAGGACAAAAAAATTATAAGACAACTCTCAGCAGTGATAAAAGTGCTTAAGAGCACTGGGGCCTCAACGTGACAGGGGAGCTCTTGGAATCATCCAGGGACAATAGGAATGCTTGCCATATGAGAGCTGCCCAGCACAGGCAGCGAGCCCAGCAGAAAATAACAGAGGACTCTCTAAACCCTGAAAGCTTGTTGCATACATCTTTCTCAAGTTACCACCCAAAGCTGAGTCACTTCACCCTCTTATCTATAGGTGGGAAAAGACCTGAATTGTTGGAATTCGCAAACAGATTGTCATGTGTTGATTGAGGTCACTGAGAAGCTGGCTCTGGGAATGGGGACCGCCCCAATCCAGATTCAAGCATGTTTATTTCAAGTGTCCTACAAATCCTTGTGTCCTGAGTCAACCTGGTCCCCTGACTGTGTAAAGATAAGTGAAAACCAGCCAGCAGTTATGGGCCCTAAAACCGCTGTGCCCTTGAGAACACCTGGAACATAAACTACTTCTAACCTACATTACTATTATCTACAGGTTAATATAAAATCATCTACAGTGGAAAATAGAAAACAGAGATTCAGCCTTGGGAAGCGCGTCCATGAAGCCTTGCTGGGAACTCCAGCAGACCGCCTCAGCTTCCTCAGAGGGCTTCCGATGGAGGCTGTGAGCACCTGATGTGGTGATATTACCTATCCACTGTTACCTACTACCATACTGGGAAACCTCACACACGAGTACGCTTTTCTACACCCACAGGTCTCTTCCTCTTGGGAGCACCGGCTGGCTACCCCACCGGGCTTCCCAGGTTAGTTTCTGCTGAGTGTTTTTAAGCCCTCAATTTAATGGCTCCTTCAGTCCCTAACTGGGCTCTCTGGTCATCTCTGCTGGATGCTGAAAGCTGATTTGATGATTGCTTGCTAAATAGCTGCTATTTCTACTCTCTTACCCTTGCTTGCTTTATACTAAATAAACATTCAAACAAAAACCACAGTTATCAAAGGTCATTCCCTGGATTGCACAGAACAACTGTGAAAACAGTGACCCTGGTAGCTTCCATATGATAATTATTTTATTTAAGGATCTGTAATTAAGGTTCACAGGTGGGGCACCAGTCCTGATGATACCTGTGAAGATGCTCTGCCCTGAGCAGTTTTCAGTGTTCATCTCTGAAATCTAGGTCACCCTTCTGCAGCATCCTCCCTGGGTCCCTGCTGGAAATGTTTTCATATCCATCACATTCTTTCACCCTGTTCACACGCCCTGTTCTCCCTGCCCCGTCTCCCACCACGCTGTTACCCGCCAGTGGTCAGCATGCATGCTGATTTCCTACCTAGCAGCTGTTCTCATGTCTTTGAACTCACTCTTTCTTGACATATTTCTTCCCACAGAGGGCAAGGTGAAGGGGAGGCTTGGTCTGTGGTGCCCACAGTGTGCTTAAACACATCTTGGGAGTTTGCTAGCCGTCTACATCCTCAGAGCCCAAGGCAGCCCTGACAAATCTAAAGCTATATTAAACAAGCACTCCCATCAGGGTCTGTACATCAGAACTCCAGTACCTGAAGAATAAATAGAGGCAGAATAGAGATGCCAGTAAGTTAGATGAGATTTTTAGCTCTTTAATGACGTCATCCTGTTTGAGCGTAGATAAGAATCAAGTGGCAGGGACCACAGGGCTCGAAAAAGAAGTGGTGCATCACAGGGCATTCTGGGGGCTGCAAACAGGGAGAGCTCAGTGCAGGACATCACTACATTCTTGGAAGGTAGCACTGCATGCTTCTGAGAAAGTACAGGTGACCCCAGCCCAACCCTAGAATGCACCAACTTCCACAGGACCTTATCGTAATGAAAAGGACACCAGCGTCTCCCACCTTGTTAGGGTTACCCAAGAGTGGATGGACTGGGTGTCCAAGAACTTCCATTCCCATCCTTTCCCTCAGTGCATTTCCCTCCTCATTCTCCATCCTTCATCCCTTTCCATCTAAGGACCAAGATTTAAGATTTCAAATATTTTGTCTCCCACACCCACCTCTCTCATATGCCGGATTTTTTAAAAACCTGACCACTGTGGCCCCTAAATGTAGGACTATCTAGGATTATCAAGCCCTATAGCCCTAATTTTCAAATGCTGCTGGGCTGACTGACTTATGTGCCGAGTAGACTAAAATACGACCAACTGACCTAACACGCCATGTCAGCAAAGTGTCTGTGATCCTGCTCCTCCAGTTTTCACCTGAACAGTTTCTCACACCTGATGACGTTTCCACCAGTGTCTGCTCTCTGCCCCAACTCCTGACACAGACTTCCTATCTGGAGGATTGCTTCATTTTCACAAGACTGTTGTTAGCTGCCCTGCACGGTTTTGCTTGGCTAAGAGATGCCGGGTTTTTACCATTGTTTAAGGTGAAGTTGCCTATCAGCATTCTCACGTCAAGGCCTTCTCCTTCACATGACCTGGGATTATCTTTGAATATTTTACTATAAATAATTTCCTTTTCATCATATTCAGTTACACTTTGAGGTTCTTGTATTTGCTGAGGGTATTTACGTACCCTCAGATTTTTTGCTATCTCAAAAAGTAAGATGACGGGACTGCAGAGATGGGTCAGCGGTTAAGAACACTGACCATTCTTGCAGAAGTCCCGGGTTCAAATCCCAGCACCCACACAGCAGCTAATAACTGTCCATAACTCCAGTTCCAGGGAAACTGACAGCCTCTGTTCTCCATGGGCATTGCATGGCACAGGTGCACTTACCTACACTCAAGCAATACATGTGTACACATAAAAAAAAAAATAATTTTTAAAAAATTCTTTGGTCTTTTT
>NW_008338533.1:5148814-5157324 GCF_000622305.1 Nannospalax galili | reverse complement strand
TATATATATTTTTTTTTTTAAAGTAAGAAGACATCTCTATCAGGGCTCTTACCTAACCTCACTAAAAATTTTGCTACTCACTTTTATACATACCCAACAGCAAAAGAGAACAGACTGAGGAAGAGCTTAGATACATGTCCAAATTGTGCTAACTGGAGAAAAAGACATAGAAGGGCACAAAACACGTTTCTCTAATTTTAAGAAATTCTGGAGACAGAACTCTTCAGCAGGAAGGTAAAGCCAATCAGCGGTTGCGGGACCAAAAACCAGAGGACTGATGTGAGAAGGGACTATGAGGACTCTTTGGTGTGATGAAACTTCCCTGCCTGTGATGGCCCCTGGGGTGCACCCACACATCAAAGCTCACTGAATACACACTTGGAATTAGCGTATATTATCTCATTGCACATCCGGCTCAACAAACTGGATTTTCAGAACTGGAGACATGCCTCAGTGGTTAAGAGCACTTCCTGTTCTTATAGAGGACACATGTTTATTTAACAGCACCCACAACAGATAGCTCACAGCCACCTGTAACTGATGTCCTCTTCCAGCTTCTGTGGATAACTTCATACAAGAAGCATATTTTCAGTTTCTCTCTCTCTCTCTCTCTCTCTCTCTCTCTCTCATAAAACCCAAATAAACAAGGCTGATTTTAAAATATTTACTTCACTACATTTTCATATAACCTTTTAGCTGAATTATCAAAGCCATTATCAACCCGGGACATCTGGATTCACCGCCCCCCCCCCAGCACTTCTTTAAAGTGGCGACAATGTGGGTCAGGGTCAGAAATCTTTTTAGACCCTGGTTCTTGGGGAACCATATTTATTCCCCCCCCCCCCCCCAGCGCTGCTTTAAAGTGGCGACAATGTGGGTCAGGGTCAGAAATCTTTTTAGACCCTGGTTCTTGGGGAACCATATTTATGTGTGTGTATGCATATATATATATATATATATATACCATATATGTATGTATTTGAATAAATTTGAAAAAAAAATTGTTTCAGAAATTATATTTGCAATAGTGTATAGAGATATTCTAAAGGGTTTTTTTGGTAATTTTCATATTAAAATGACGCTATCATGATGGCAGGACGGGTCAGTAGGTAAAGGCACCTCCCACCAACCCTGATTACTTCAGTTCGCTCTCCAGGATACAAGTGGCAGAAGGAGAGAACCACCTCCTGCCAAGTTGTCCTCTGACACCAGCACGCACGGTGCAGCACACACATGCAGGCATGCACAAGCCAGGGAACAGAATTACCTTCCTCTATCTGAACACCTTCTCCCTCCCCCAGGGCATTCCTCTGCCCTCATCCTGATATTTAAAATCACGTGCTGTAGTAAAAGCCCATTTCTTCCCAGACAAAGGGCAATGGTTTCTTAAAGCTTCAAATATGATGTGCTTTGTGATAAGGTGAAGTTCTCCACTACCTTATCTCCTGGTCTACCAAACAAAATCCCACCTTAAAAATCCACATACCTGAAAACAAACCTTTCCAATCAAGGTCACCCGCTGTTTGACTTCTCAACACTTTTATCTATTCAAATTTAAAATCTCAGTGTCTGGAGAGATGGCTCAGCTGTTAATGGCACTTACTGTTCTTGCAGTGATATGGTGTGGCCCATATCTCCAGTCCGTGGAATCTGGTGCCCTCTTCTGGCTTCCACAGGCACTGCACGATGTAATGACTGCTCAGACAAGCAGGCAAAACACTCATATACATATACATACATATACATACATACATACACACATACATATATATATATATATTTTTTTTAATTTCAAGCAGTTTTTCTTATTCACTCCAAACATCCACTAGTTATGTAAGTTCAGTATTTGATCTAATTTCCAATGTATTACTATCCCTTCCCAATAATGTGCGTTTAGACTCAGGCTTTTATCAGAGCTTTGTGAGAACTCCTGAGCTTCCTCTCTGACTGAAAAATATACGTGGGTGGTTCTTTCCCACGGCTTCTCAGTCAGCCACAGAGGTCACCCCAGCTCCCTGGAGGACACTCGTAAATCTTCACTCCCCTGTCTTCTCTTCTGTTAGAGATACTTCAGTCTACATACCAGATAGTAACTAAAAGTAATATTCAAAAATATTGAGATTTGGGGAGCAAGCAATCCACACAAGAAAAGCAGTCAGTTTCACTCATGTGACTAGAGGAGGAGTCTTAGCTATGTACAGGTGCAGGTGTTTGTCTGTGTGGGAAGCAAAACCCTAAGAGCATTTTTCTGTAGACAGAATCTTATCTTCAGCTAGACCCAAAATCTGTCTTTTCCATAGCCTAACTATCCACATTCTGATTTCTCAAGAAGAGTGAATATTTTAGCTTTAAAGATTTTTATTCAAAATATGAATATTTAAATGTGAACAATAATCTGGAGAAGTTGTGTCTGTGAATTTGTGATCCTGAGTCAAGATACAGAAAAGCTGATTGTGAGGATGAAGAGGAAGAGTTATTTTATTTCAATGCAGCAAAGCACAGAGAAACCAGGAAAACAAAGAGAAACAGAGTGAATGTTAGTAACCCCGCCATACCCCACAGAGACAGCTATAGCTATCAGCAAAATTCACAACTCTCAAACTGAAGGAGGTTTATGTTTGCATTTTATGTGTGTGTTTTTCCTGCAGGTATGTAAGTGTACCCATGTTGTGCAGTGCCCGTGGAGGCCAGAAGAGGGTGTCAGATCCCCTGGAACTGGAGATACAAGTGGTAGTGAGTTACATGTGGGTGCTGGGAACTGATTCCCTGATCCCAGGTCCTCTGCAAGAGTAGCAGTGCTCTTTACTGCTGAGCCATCGCTCCACTCCCCGAAAGTGAGGATTTCGGTTGGTTTGTTTTGTTTTGTTTTGTTTTGTTTTTTTTAATATTTAAAGAGCACTTGCCAATATGACAGTCGATCAAAAGAGAAATGTGTGAGTTAGCAATGTACTGGAAAAAGAAAATAATTGAATGTAAAAATATTCTGAATCACACGGAGTCAAAAACTGAAAACCCCAACAGTACTCAGTTGTTTATTCGTCAAACATTAAAATGTTTATCCATATCCTGCACTAGCAGGTGCAAAAGGAACCAGAAACGCACACTGTGGTAGGAGCTCACACTGGTAAACCCCCCTGGAGAAATTATCCCATGCTCATTAAAATAAGCGCTTAGATCTATAGTTGATAAATGGAAACTGAACAAAATATTTTGTTGACGACATTCACGAGGACACAGGTTCTTGGAAGCAGTAAATCCTCTAAGCATTTACTGCAGTGAAGCGCTCACAGACTGCTCGGGTTAACCATCAGGAGTCATTGCAGCACTGGTTGGAGTACCAAAGAATGTAGGGAGAAAAACTCAGAAGGAACCATGTACTTCAGAATCACATACCAGTCAACAGAAAGACAATTCTTTCATGTAATGTTTATTGAATTTGTGTATTTCATTCAAATCATCTTAATGAGGCAAATTTTTAAACAAGATCAGAAATAATCCAGGAAAGAAAAAAAATGCGGAGTTGTTAAAAAATGTGTGCATATATATTAATATTTAAATACACACATAGATTTTATTTATATGTTTAAAATTAGTATTGAGTTGATCATAAAAGATTTTAATTGTTATAATTTGTATTGGTATTTCACTTATAAATTAAGACTTTTAGGGGCTGAAAGATGCCTCTGTGCTTAAGAGCAATGACTTCTCTTACAGAGGGCCCAGGTTCGATTCCCAGCACCCAAAAGGTGGTTAACGACCATCCATAACTCCAGTTCCAAGGGATCTGATGCTTTCTTATGACACCATGGGCACATCTACCTACGTGCAGGCAAAACACTCATATGCGTAAAATAAAATTATTTTTGAAATAAACCCATTTAAAGTGTACAATCCAGTGGTCCTCACTATATTTACAAGGTTTTCTGAGCAACAACACCTAGCATCTAAGTTCAGAACATTTCTGTGGTTCCTAAAAGACCCCCAGTTGCCAGCTCTCACTCCCCATGCCTCCCTCCCCACACCTTGAACAATCACTAAACTGTTTGAATGACATTTCTGGGAACTCCTCCCCAACTTCATGTCATTCTTTTACAAAAACAGCCTCCTGAGTCCACTCGATGCTGCACCTATGTGTACACCTGGGGAGCCTTCCCCTGGCTCATCGGAAACTTACAACTGGTCACCTGGAAAAGGCAGGTGACTCCCCCGTCCCAGCAGCCATCAACTACCAATAGCTCCTCAGTTAGGGGTGAGACCTCAGGAGGCCCCCCGCCCTGTGCTGATCATTTTAACTGGCTTCATCCAATGCAGGCTCGTGCAGTTAACCATGGCTTCTGTGAGCACATATGTGGCATGCCATTCCAGAAGACGGCCCCTCACAACAGCCCTCCCTTTCGAAGAACTCCCAGTGTGGGGAACACGAGCATCACTCTTCAGTTTCATAACAGCCAGTCTGTGTGTAACGTGGTGTCTTGTGATTCAAAACCTTACCATCTACCCAATGACTAGCAATCTGAGCAGCTTCTCATGTAATATTAGCTATGGAGAAATGTCTTTTCAAATTATTCACCAATTTGAAAAATGTTGAGTTGTAATAGTTCATTTCCTTCCTGGATTCTGGACACTTACCATGCACACACTTGATTGATCGATCGATTGATCAATTGATTGACTGATAGATGATAGATAGAAGATAGATGATAGACAATAGATGACAGATTAGATAGATGACAGAATGATGGATTGATTGACTTGCCATTATATGCACTTTATTCTTTTTTCTTTTTGGTCTTTCTGAGGCAGGATCTCCCTTTAGCCCCATCTTGTCTAGCACTTGCTAGGTAGACCAGCCTGACCTCAATCTCACAGAAATCTACCTGTCAGAATTAAAGGCATGTGCCACTACACCTGGCTCTATCTCGTGCACAGAATTTAAACTTTCTAGCATGTTCCCATTCATTCCTTCTCTTCTCTTTCTTGTCTGTTTTTGTCAACAGCAAGGTCATGAAGAGCGACACTGATGACTTCCTTCAGTTTTATAGGTGGTTATTTGGGACTGCAAGTTAATTTTTATACTGAATGTGAGGTAGGAATGCAATGTGCATATCCAATTTTCCCAGTTCTATTTGATAAAGGGCTTCTTCTTTCCCCATTGGGGTATCTTGGTCCCCTTGTCAAAGTGGTGGGCCACAGTGGGCAAGATGGCTCAGATGCTAAGTACACCTGTCATACAAGCATGGTGACCTAAGATCCATCCCCAGAACCCATATAAAGGTGGAAGAGACATCCAACTCCAGAGTTCTGCTCTGACCACACCATACGTGTTGTGGCATGTGAGCCCCACAATGTCAGATTTTCTCTCTTTCCCCTCTCTCCCTCATACACAATACATTTTTTAAGTGGTAGACCAAAACATGAGGAATGGGTTCTGTCCTCTCAACTCTGACCTGCTCTTAGCGTGCTCCACATTCTGTTGGTTTCAAAGCTTCACAGAGCGCTTCGGAACTGGGAGGTGTGCGTTCTCCAACTGTCCTCTGTTTCAAGCTTTGCCTCACCTGGTACTCCCACACGGATTTTCCAATAGTCCGCCTATTTCCGCAAAGATAGTGGCTGGGGTTATTCTTGGGACTCTTGAACTTGTTCATCAATTTGGGAACATTGTCAGCTTGTTTTAAGATATATTTTTATTCTTTTCAATCACATGTGTACGTGTGTGTGTGTGCGCACGCGCGCACACGTACAAGAGGATGTATGCACACGATCATAAATGTGTATGTGTGCAGCTGCCTGCAGATTGCAGAGGCACCAGAACCCCCTGGAGCTGGAATCGCAGGCTCTAATGAGTCTCCCAATGTGGGTTTTGAAACCCGAACTCAGATTCTCTGCAAAAGCAGTAGCACATTTAACACTGAGCAGCTCTCCGGCACGAACACAGTCATCTTAATTTTGTTTTCCACCCACTAAAAATGCAGCATTGGAGGCTGGAGAGATGGCTCAGCGGTTAAGAACGCTGGCTGTTCTTGCAGAAGACCCAGGTTCGAATCCCAGCACCCACACGGCAGGTAACAACTGTCCATAACTCCAGTTCCAGGGGATCCGACAGCCTCTTCTGTCCTCTGAGGGCACTGCATGACATGGGTGCACTTATCTACATGCAGGCAATACATACATACCCATAAAAAAATGAAAATAAAAAATTATTTTTTTGAATGCAGCATCATTCCATATATTTAGGTTAACTTCAACTTCTTTCAAAAATTTTTGTAGTTTACTACACAAGTTGAGCATTACTTTCATAGAATTTATTGCTCTACAATACATTGTACATTTAAACTTAAAATTATTTTCTAATTTTTTTCTGCTTGCACAAATAACTGGAAATAGTTTATTCTGCATCTTCCAAGTTTTGAAGAATTTATTTAGTGGCTTTAATTGTGTGTATACATGTGTATGGTCATATATGTGCACATTTGTGCATGCACATGTGTATACATGCACATGGCTATTTTCTATAAAGGTGTCATGGTGTCAATTAAACAAAAGAAAGACACGTGCTTGAGTTCAAAATTAGTAATATTCAGTTATTTTTAATAGACAAGAATGAGAAAACAACACATTAAACATCAGACAAAATTATGCGGTTGGTCAGATCAATGGTCAGATCGGCTGCTTTCCAACCCAGCCCTTCTCTCTTTGGTATGGCTTCTTTTCTGCTTCTTAGTTTGTTGTGTCAAAGTTCCAGAAAACTAGGATGTCTACTTTCAAATCTCACTACTCATTTTTGTCAAAATTTTATAGAAACTTGGCCGTGTTCGTTTTTAATGTCTCAATTTGCAACTGCTCTTATTCAAAAATACTGTTGTTGTGTGACTGCAATAGGATATCCAGACCTTAGAATCTACGACATTTACTGTCTATTCCTGCCTACAATGTGTGCTAGCCTTTGACTGAGAAATCCTAACCCAAAATAAAGTATTGGTGATATTTTTCCTGTTTAAAATAAGCCCTAAGGTCTGGAGCGATGTCTCAGTGGCAAACAGCACTGGCTGCTCTTGCTGAGTTTGATTCCCAGTACCCACATGGCGGCTAACAACCATTAGTAACTCCAGTTCCACGGCATTCAATGCTCTCTTCTGGTCTCTGCAGACATTGCACTTACATACATGAACTTATACACATGCACCTACAAACATGCAGGCAATATACTCATACACATAACAACAAAATAACAATAAGTAAAATATTTTTAAATGTGCTTCAATTTACTTCCCTTCTTTTAAAAGGTTCATTTTTTATTTTATGTGTGTGCGTAAGTGGACATATATGTAGTACTTGCATGCACATGCCAATGAAGGCCAGAAGAGGCTGTCAGATCTCTCACAACAAGAGTTACAGGTGGTTATGAGCTGTCTAGCGTTGGGTGTTAGAAACAGAGCCCATGTACTCTGCAAGAGCAACAAGTACCCTTAACCACTGAGCCAGCTCTCCAGCGCTTGATTTCTCTTCCATAGAAAATCTATCTCCCCCAGTAACACATTTTCGCACATACAAAATGCCATATATTGCAATATTCTGTGTTTAACATTATTAGAATAAACCAGTTACTGATAAAAATTCTTGCCTTTAGGATTTTCTGTATTATTTGTTGTTAGAAAAATAGCTGACTTTATTTTCCACACAAAATTTCTAAAATATCCCCCATAAAACAGCATATCAACCTATGTTTGGGTAAGGTTAAATTAGATTTTTACTAAACCTTAGGGGCTGCCTTCCCGAGAATTATAATGAGCAAACGTGAACCCTCAAAACAGCAAATTTTAATATAATGGAGAATAAGCACCCTGTCTTCACTGAGGTCCACACATGCAGAGAATGTCAGAAATTTTGACTTTAAATTTTTCAGACTCTACTCCTGTTCCTCCAAAGAGACATATTGACAGAAACTTTTTAGTTTGAACAGCAGCCAATCATGGTAGTGCCGGCATCTGTCTGCGCTGCCTCTGCACCCCTCTGCCACCTCACAAGACAGCCCGACACAACACAACACCTTTAAACCACAGCCTACCACCAAGCACCAAAGCTTCTGCCTTTTTATGTGTTTGTGTGTGTGTGTGTGTGTGTGTGTGTGTGGTGGTATGCATGTGTCTACTTTTATGTATATATTTGAATATGTAGATGTGCGTGCCTCTGTGTGGGCATGTGGAGGCCAGAGGTCAATACTGGCTGTCTTCTTGCCTCACACTCTGCCCTACTGCCTTAAGACAAGGTATCCCAGTAAACCAGAAGCTTCCCAGTTTCACTAGCCCGCCCAGTGAGCTCCAGGGATCCGTTTGTCTCTACCGGTTCCCCCAATGCTGGAGTTACAGACACACAGACATGCCGGGCATTTTGTGGGGGTGCCTAGGATTCAAACTCAAGTCCTCAAGCTTACACAGCAAGTGCTCTTACCCACTGAGCCATCTTTCCAGTCCTGTTGTCTTTCTATTTAATTGTATCTTTATCAGTATCTT
>NW_008338533.1:5144249-5148454 GCF_000622305.1 Nannospalax galili | reverse complement strand
ACCTGAAGCTACTTGGGCTGGAGAGATGGCTCAGCAATTAAGAACACTGGCTGTTCTTGCAGAAGACCTGGGTTCGAATCCCAGCATCCACATGGCAGCTAACAACTGCCCAGTTCCAGGGTATCCGACAGCCTCTTCTGACTTCTGAGGGCATTGCACGATACAGGTGCACTTACTTACATGAAGGAATAACACTCATAAAATAAAAACATTTTTTTTAAAAAAAAGGCTGTGTAAATTCTGCCTGGCTCACTAACATTTCCCCGGAGGCAACCACATTCCACAGAAGAATTTTCCTAATGTCCTGAGACCACTGTTGGTTTATTTTCTGTTGCTGTAATTCTGACCAAAAGCAATTTGGTGAGGGGAGGGTTCATTTTGGCTTCAAAGTAGCATGTCCACCAAGGGAAGTCTAGGAAGGCACTTGAGGCAGGACTCTGGGGCAGAAACCATGGAGGAACACTGTTCACTGGCCCAATTCTCTCCGGCTTGCTTTCTTACGTAGCCTAGGACTCTGTACCTAAAAATGCACTGCCCACAGTGGGTTGGGTCCTCTTTTATCAATTAGCAATCAAAAAAATTCCACACAGGTGGGCCAATCTGATGGCGGCAATCCCTCAAGGGAGACGCCCTCAGATGCCTCTGGACTGTGTCAAGCTGACAGTCAAAGGTAAGGAGGAGACCCACTGCACCTGCAAGGCGATGCACTTCAGCGTTCTTCAGTTTTGCGGTCTTTGCTTAGTAACCAGGCGTAACTGAGTCAATTGAGCCTGTGGGAGTGAGCCGTCTTGGAGGGAAGTCTCATTCAGCCAAGCTTTGAAATGAGGATGGAGGTCATGGGCAGTTAGCCTGTGAACTACAGAGACCAGTCAAAGGTAAGGAGGAGACCCACTGCACCTGCAAGGCGATGCACTTCAGTGTTCTTCAGTTTTGCGGTCTTTGCTTAGTAACCAGGCATAACTGAGTCAATTGAGCCTGTGGGAGTGAGCCATCTTGGAGGGAAGTCTCATTCAGCCAAGCTTTGAAATGAGGATGGAGGTCGTGGGCAGTTAGCCTGTGAACTACAGAGATGACCATGGGCTAAGGGCTCTACCCTTGTCTTACAGTTCTGCCTGATCTTGGAATTGAGTAATCCGATTACTGAACATGAAAATGCCAGTGGGACGATTAAAGAGGTAAGGGGTTGAGGAAATATAAGGGGAGTTTGGCTTGTTCATTGAGGTCTCAGGGTAGTCTGTGGAGGCCAAACCCTGGGACATCCCAACAGCTGCATGTTCTGTGGGAGCTGTGTTCTGTACACAAAGAGAAACAATCAGGAATGTTTAGAAAATGGGTACAAAATAACATGAACGCCAGGTCATGAACTATGAACTGGTGAGCATGTTCCTGATGGTGGTGGTAGTATGTGTGTGTGTGTGTGTGTGTGTGTGTGTGTGTGTGTGGTGGTATGCATGTGTCTACTTTTATGTATGTGTGTGTGTGTGTGTGAGAGAGAGAGAGAGAGAGAGAGAGAGAGGAGACAAAGACAGAGAGAGGAGACAGAGAGATCAACTTCAGCTGTCACCTTTTATCTCTGTCCCATTATTTTTTGAGATACAGTCTTTCATAGACCTGGGACTGGCCCATTAGGCTAGCTTGACTGGCCACGGAGCCCCAGTGATCCAACTGTTTCTCTATTCCCAGTATCAGATTACAAGCATGTACCACCATGCCTGACATTCTATATGGGTTCTGTGACCAGAACTCAGGTACTCACGCTTTTAAGGCAAGCACTTTACCAACTGAGCCATCTGCCCAGCTGACTGACCCTCCACCTGCCATTTTAGTATATTATCCGATGCCCTCCTCACTCTGCCCATTTGTGAGCTACTCTGTCATCAACATCTGCCATTCCCCACATACTGTACAGGATGTTTAGAGAGCATTCCGGACCACCCACCTGCTCTACTAATCCACTCCTCCTGGCATGGTAGGGTGAGGGTAGAAGGGGCTAGAGGAATGATGGTGCCAATTACAGACTTCCAGGTTACAATCAAAGACCTGAAATCCCAGCCTTCCTGGTTCTCCTCACATCCCAGAGAGACGGAGGATGTCAGACAAGCCACCCAGCACATGAAGGCTAGCGATATAAACAGGAGGATGGACTGCTAATAGACCACAGCTGTGAGAAACACTTCAGGGTGTCAGGTCACAGGCCTTACAGGCTTAACACACACCTGCCACATCTCTGGGATTTGTTTTTCTAATAAAACAAAGGGTCTTTATTTTATCATCTTAAGCCTTAGCGGTGATATTCAGAGTCGAGTCATAGTATGCCTGGGAGCTACCCTACCCTCCAGTTTGAGAGTTATAAAAGGCTGTGTAGGGATGGAGAGATGGCTCAGTGGTTAAGAACATTGACTGTTCTTGCAGAAGACCTGGGTTCGAATCCCGAATAACACTCATAAAATAAAAACATTTTTTTTAAAAAAAAGGCTGTGTAAATTCTGCCTGGCTCACTAACATTTCCCCGGAGGCAACCACATTCCACAGAAGAATTTTCCTAATGTCCTGAGACCACTGTTGGTTTATTTTCTGTTGCTGTAATTCTGACCAAAAGCAATTTGGTGAGGGGAGGGTTCATTTTGGCTTCAAAGTAGCATGTCCACCAAGGGAAGTCTAGGAAGGCACTTGAGGCAGGACTCTGGGGCAGAAACCATGGAGGAACACTGTTCACTGGCCCAATTCTCTCCGGCTTGCTTTCTTACGTAGCCTAGGACTCTGTACCTAAAAATGCACTGCCCACAGTGGGTTGGGTCCTCTTTTATCAATTAGCAATCAAAAAAATTCCACACAGGTGGGCCAATCTGATGGCGGCAATCCCTCAAGGGAGACGCCCTCAGATGCCTCTGGACTGTGTCAAGCTGACAGTCAAAGGTAAGGAGGAGACCCACTGCACCTGCAAGGCGATGCACTTCAGCGTTCTTCAGTTTTGCGGTCTTTGCTTAGTAACCAGGCGTAACTGAGTCAATTGAGCCTGTGGGAGTGAGCCGTCTTGGAGGGAAGTCTCATTCAGCCAAGCTTTGAAATGAGGATGGAGGTCATGGGCAGTTAGCCTGTGAACTACAGAGACGACCATGGGCTAAGGGCTCTACCCTTGTCTTACAGTTCTGCCTGATCTTGGAATTGAGTAATCCGATTACTGAACATGAAAATGCCAGTGGGACGATGGAACGTATGTTAAGGGAAGAAATACGGTGGCACAGTCGCTTTCCTTGCTGTTGGCTGACAGGTAACCTTCCTCAGACCCAGGAACACAGTACGCCATTGAACCCTCAGTTTGCTGGGGTTAAGAAAACTCCAGGGTCACACCTACATGGGTGCCAATAAGCCCAAGATGCCACACTGTCTTTTCCAGCAAAAGTTGTTTCAGATGCTGAAGGAAAAGAATGATCCCCTAAGAAGTCACAAAGAACCAAGGAAACTTTTCCTGCCTTTTCTGAACTGTGCAGCTCCATGAGCCTATGACTCACCATGAAGATGATGGACAGAAAGACGGGGTATACGCAGCCACCTGCACTTTCTGTCCTTTTTCATTTGACTCATTACTAAAGTAAAAGCAGGAGGTGGGGAGAGAGGACGTGCATGTCAGGAAGTGAAATCAGGGTCTTCATTATGGCTCTGTAGGTATGGAGGCATGCCACCAAGTCTGACAACCTGAGTTCAGTCCCAGGACCCTCACAGTGGAAAGACAGAACTAACTTTGATGGGGTTTCCTCTGACCTTCATGCATGTGCTATGGTAGACACACATACATACACACATGTAATAAAATTATTTTTTTAAAAGAACTGAAATCAAAACAACCGAGCTTCACTAAAGGACATCCATCACACTGGGAAGAATGGAAGGCTGGGATACATCAACATAAGCAAACCATGTGTGTGCATTGTAGAAACCCAGTGATTCTACATTTGAGTTTAAACTTCTTCTGTTTACATTTTAAATTGGTATTGCAAACTATAAAAGTAAATGTCATAATTCAAGCTAAGAATTAGAAAAGTTAGTGTGATGGCTAATCCTGGGTGTCAACTTGATTTGATCTGAGATTAACTGAAATGAAATAGAACTTCTTGATTGGATCATCTAAAGCCAGAAGACACACCCTAAATGTGGGCGTTACCTTCTGATGGCAGCCGGTATAAATGACCAAGGCAGAGGAGACC
>NW_008338533.1:5131790-5144194 GCF_000622305.1 Nannospalax galili | reverse complement strand
CTAGCTGATATTTTGGAATTTGTCAGACCTTCAGCACCGGATTGGGACTATGAGACACCCAGGCTTGTGGGCTGAACGACTACGATTCTCAGCCTCTCCAGTGTGGTGCAGCCATTGTTGGACTACTCAGACTCTATCCTGTGAGCTAAGCTGATAAATCTCTGTACATATTCATTCTACCTGTTCTGTTTCTTTGGAGAACCCTGACTAATACAGTTTAACTATAAAGTTATTAAGAAGCAACTAAAGGTGCCATGTCAAACTGAGAGCGGTAATTTAACAAAGGACATTTGTCTCTATAACCTTTAAGGAGAGTTTCTGATTTCCAAGTAACAGTCCTACCTTTTCATTTTGCACTGGGCTATGCATATTATGTCTGCGAAGTTACTCCTGATGTCTATGCCCCAAGAGATGCTTGTCTGTAACTGCAGGGGACCAGGGCAGAATTTTCCATCAAGTCATAACCAATGCCTGCCCAATACAATTGTGAGGGAAATGAAGCAATCATTGATGAGATTCTTGAAGTCTGACAACTTCCTGGATAGCAGCCACCATCTGCACC
This sequence comes from Nannospalax galili, assembly GCF_000622305.1. Lineage (NCBI taxonomy): Eukaryota > Metazoa > Chordata > Mammalia > Rodentia > Spalacidae > Nannospalax > Nannospalax galili. The sequence continues at coordinate 5,143,632 of NW_008338533.1, read as the reverse complement.
CAGCTTCCTGGGTCTGACTGAACTGTCTGACAGGGGCAGCCTTCTGTACCTGCCTCCTGGGCAGATCCCACCATCTATCTGATTACATCAGCCCACAGTTCTGCTGAAGACTTGTTATGCTAATTGTGAGCTTACCCAATACTTTTCTTTCTCTTTTTTAAAAAATAACCACTGACTGAATGAATAAACATGAAAATTAGTATTACTTTGTTTTGAAAAGAGAGAAAAATCATAATGACTGGACTCTCGGTGCTCTGGCTGCTTCCAAATTCATAATTTTAGTAAATCTGAGTACTGGCTTTTGTTTCAGAAAATGTACACAATGCAGAAGAAAAAGATTCCCTTCAATAAAAGGAAAGTTGTCTGTGGGTGAGAGATGACAGTAGGATAAACATAAATAGCATACAAGGACAGGGGAATGTCAGGAAAAGGGAGAAAGATGCCAGGCAGGACTCTCCTAACACCAGCACAAAACGCAAAAATGCTGGGTAAGAAAACCTAAGTAACAGAGTGTGATCTCCAGGGACATCGCGAGCTGGGGAGACAGTGGTGGAATCTGCTGTTCAACCTTAAGGACCCAGGTTGGGCCTCAGCACCAGGAACAGCAGAGTGCTTCCAAAACAGAGCACTGGCGGGGTGAGGACTTGGTGATGCCCAGTGCTCATGGATCAGCCAGGAGGGCCGATGAGAGCACAAGGTTCAGTGAAAAACGTGTTTCAGTAAATAAGGTCAAGAGTGAAAAGGAAAAACACCCAACGTTGACTACTGGACTCCACATGCACAAGTACACAAACACAGCACATGCATCTAGACACAGTCAAAGGAATGCGCGCGCGCACACACACACCTATTTTGATGTCTTTAGATAGACTGCAATCAAACATACTTTAAACACATCTACTTGCTAAACGCCAGGCAGTCCTGCTGTTACCACAGGCAGGAATGCTGATTAGCTCAGAACTGTGTCTCCTTCAACAGTGCAGATGAAGATCTAGTGACCCAGTACTCGGAAAAGGACTCTTAAATATCTTCATCTCTGTATTATCTTGGCTGCTCAGCCTGAAAGAATTTTGGGTTGGTGGTTTTACAACAATAATAAAATGATGTTTAAAGAGCTATGGGGATTTTTAGAGAGGAGGGAGTCAAGGAATCCTAAATAACTCATCTAAACTGGGGCCAGTACTGGGTACACCCTGTCACATCATGCTCTGATTTTCTAAGAGTCTTACAGAACTTGACAACAAAAAAATTAAAGATCAAAGAAAATAACAAAATATACTGTTAATATATGGTCTTCTATAAGAATGGCCAAATCATACTTGAGTGGGGGAAAAAAATCACATAAAAAGGAAATTAACAAAATAGGGTCTGCATTAGTCAGCTACTAAAATCCCATGCACATCAAAATATTTCAATCCAAAGAGGAAAGTTTGCCCACAGATCAAACTCAAAGCAGTAAACATTCTACAGTGCTGATGGGCCATTTTCAGAACGCCTCCCCACACACTGCAGCAGGAAAGTGCGCCCATTCCACAGCACAAAAACAACTGCACACGTGTCAGGGTCTGAAATGTGTCCTTGACAAGGTAACTAATAAGCACTTAATAAAAGCCAACAAAGTTTGACCTGCCGTCCCTGCAATTTCAGGAATGTGCACTGCGACAAAGCCCTGAAGTTATCTAAAAGGCTTAGGGGATGAAAGTAGCCGCACATATATCTCTGCCGTGTGATAAGAAAACACACTGAAAATGCAATTTTCAAAGAATAAACTACACAGGTTATCCCAGGATTAGCATCTCGACAAAACGCTACGCAAGATTATATGGTCTTCTATAAGAATGGCCAAATCATACTTGAGTGGGGGAAAAAAATCACATAAAAAGGAAATTAACAAAATAGGGTCTGCATTAGTCAGCTACTAAAATCCCATGCACATCAAAATATTTCAATCCAAAGAGGAAAGTTTGCCCACAGATCAAACTCAAAGCAGTAAACATTCTACAGTGCTGATGGGCCATTTTCAGAACGCCTCCCCACACACTGCAGCAGGAAAGTGCGCCCATTCCACAGCACAAAAACAACTGCACACGTGTCAGGGTCTGAAATGTGTCCTTGACAAGGTAACTAATAAGCACTTAATAAAAGCCAACAAAGTTTGACCTGCCGTCCCTGCAATTTCAGGAATGTGCACTGCGACAAAGCCCTGAAGTTATCTAAAAGGCTTAGGGGATGAAAGTAGCCGCACATATATCTCTGCCGTGTGATAAGAAAACACACTGAAAATGCAATTTTCAAAGAATAAACTACACAGGTTATCCCAGGATTAGCATCTCGACAAAACGCTACGCAAGATCTGTGTGTATGTTGCCAAGTCATTTGTTTATACATCAAGAAACTTGGAAGGCTGTGTGAAAACCACTACCAGTAGGGGATGTGAGACAGTGTGTGTTGACTGCAGCTTTCAGAGTTAAATTTGTCGACCTTCGCTTCCCTTTCCCTTTATCCTTTACTTACGCTACCTGGTAGCAACTTGTTGGGATTTATTCTCTGTCAGTCTATCTCCATCTCTCTCTCCCACTCTCCCCATCTCTGTCACTGTCTCTTTGTCTCTCTCTTTCCGTCCCTCCCTCTTTCTACTCTTGTTTATAACTTAGAATGAAACCTTATGAAAACTACCTTCACAATGAACTGGGAGTTAGGACACTACACAAACAGTGGGGAGCACAGGTGGGTGCTGGACAAACACTCCACCACAGCATTAACAGTGTGATTAGAGCTGCAGCAGATTCCCTTTTAAACTGAATTACATCACCGGATTTCCTATTTTTCAATTATCAAACAATAATCATTATCTCTATGTTCTCTAAACCCACAAATCCAAATCTGTATTTTATTGAGAATAGTTAACTTTAAATAATAAAATATTTGGACCTCAAAAGATAAAAATATTTCATAGGTAGCTAAGTTCAGGCATTTAAGATGTAGATTGGGTTATAATTTGATTTTCCTATTAAGCTTTGTCCATTTCATATAGCTCTTAAACAAACTTAGACATTCTCCCTCACCTGCACCCTCCGTAACCCCCCCGACTGGATTCCTGCATTGTCCTATATGCTAATTTCTATCTGGTCAGGCAGATGTCCCTGGATGGGAGTTCATACACTGCAGTCTAGCCAATCTTAGTCTCTCCCTTAAAGACCTCCTTCTCCCTCACCCAGCAGCAGTCACTTGCCAATAGTTTCTCAGCTGGGGTTGGAGCCTGCTGCCCATTTCCCTCATTCTATACTCAGTTTACTTCTGATTGAATCAACATGGGTCTTCTGCATGCCGTCACCATTGTTGCAAGTTCATATGAGCAAGTTCCTGGTGGCCTAAGAGCTTCTGTTTCCATATGTCCATTCACCAATCCTGACTCTTACAAGCTTTCCACCCCCTCTTCCATGATGGTCCCTGAGCCGTGGGTGGGTAAGGTGTAATGTAGGAGTCCTACCCAGGGACATGCACTCTGCAGCCTCTTGTTCTCTAGTACTTAGCCAGGTGTGGCCTTCCGTGTTCATCATACTGTTCTATGAGGAAGCCTCACTGGAAAGAGTTCAGAGATGGCTTAGTATTCCCTGTGCTCCCTGTCCTGCTATGTTCCATGAGCCTTAGATATAGGGATTCCATTGTAGATGTGTCACTTACAGCTGGGCATCTATCAGACATATATTAACTCTGTGTGACCAGTTATGGAACTCCGCAGTAGCCTCCATCTGTTGCAAAAAGAAGGTTCTTTGATGAGTGCTGTATGGTACATCTGTCTACAAATATAAGGATTCATATGTAACATACAGTAAGAAACTTCATTTGTCTAGAGATATGACCAAGATAGGATTTTTTTTTTAGGATCTATGACCTCTCCAGCAATGTGTATTAGCATATTTACAGTGTCACTCATGAGTTCCCTCCCAATGAGGTAGCTTTACATTCAATGAGATAACTGTTGATTACCTAGTAGATAAAAGTGACAATATAGTTTGCTGTGCCAATCATTGAGGTTATTAGACTTTGAGGCTGGGTTAGAATAGTGATTCACTTTTTCCCTTAGTAGCTTTCATAGCGTCCCACAGAATTAAGAGTACCAGCCTTCAAGGAGGAAGCTCCCAGGTCACTTCCTGCTCCATTACTCCAAGTCCTATGTCCAAAGTATGTCCTGTCTTCAGCAATAGAATCTTACCTTCAACTTCTAAGAGGTAATCAAAGGCTGTCACAATAGCCTGCGCTATTTTGGGAATCTGTTGGACTACCCCGATTAACAACTTGGAGAGAGATTTCTCCTGTCTTGCACAGCGTTCTTTTTGATGTAGCCTTCAGGTATACATGTGCACTCATGCTCAGAGATTTTGTAGTATTCAGGTTTTTTAATTTAATACATTTCCCTCTGACTTTTTATGCCACCTAAGCTTTCTCCCCCTCCCCGTTTAAGCCCCCCCTTTTTCCCCTTGATGATACCTACTATCCCCCTTCTCTTGAGTTTCTTCTTCTCCTTAACCCCCATGGTTGTTTGTATGTCCTGCCCTCCTCCCTTTCTAAAGGTCCCCATAGTCCCCATTTCTCCCCTGGTATCACCTGTTTCCAACCACCTCACTCTCCCAGGCTTTATCCTGCCCTTTACCTCCCTGCTTCCTTTCCGTTCTCCTGGCTCCTGCTGTTACATCAGGATACATATTCACATATAACACATATAAGGATTTGATATAAGATCCACAAATGAGAACATACATCAGTTGTTTTCCTGCGTCTGTATTACTTCATTAAGTTTCTAGTTTCATCCATTTACCTGAAAATTCCATAGTTTTGTCTTTCCTTATCAGCGAGTAAAAATTCATTATGCAAATGTCCCAGATTTTCATTATCCACTCATCAGTTGAAGGACACTTAGGTTCTTCAAATTCTTAGCTATTGTGAAAAGAACAGCAACAAACATGGATGCACAAGTGTCTCTGGAGTAGGACGAGTCCTTTGGGTAGATTCATGTTCAGATTTTAAGAGTTCTCCACACTGCTTCCCACGGGGGTTCCACGAGTTTGCAGTCCCACCAGCAGTGGATGAGTGTTCCTTTTCTACACATGCTCTCCAGCATTCCATGTCACTTGTTCTCTTGATCTTAGCCAGCCTGACTCTGTAAGACAAAATCTTAAAGTAATTTTTATCTGCATTTCTCTAACTTCTAAGGATCTTGAGAAAATTTTTTAAGGCGTTTCTTGGCCATTTTTATTTCTTTAAGAACTCTGCACAGGTCCGTAGCCCATCTTTTTATTGGGTCATTTTTTTCTTTTCGTTTTTTGAGTTCTACATCTTAATCCTCTGTTGCCTGTGTAGCGCAGGTGAAGATTTTCTGCCACTCAGTGTGTTTCCTCTTCACCTCCTTGGTTGTTTCTTCTGCTGTATGGAAACTTCACAGCTTAATAAAATCCCATTTGCTGATTTTGCCTGACTGAATGGTGTCTGATTCAAAAAGTCCTTCCTGACACCTACAGCTTCAGGGTTCTATCTTTTCCCCAGCAGCTTCAGAGATCCAGGTTTTACATTGAATTCTCTGATCCATTTGGAGTTGACTTTTGTGCACGGTGAAAGATAAGCATCCAATTTCATTCTTCTACAAGTAGAGAACCAGTTATGCCAACACCATTTGCTGAAAATTTTGTCTTTCTGAAATTGTGTGTTCTTGCTCTGTTGTCAAATATCAGGTGTTTGTGCCTGCTATTGTGTTCTATTTATCTCCATGCCTGATTCTGTGACAGTACCATACTTTTTTCATGACTACATCTCTGCAATATAGTTTGAGATCAGATATGGTAATCTCCCAGCATTGCTCTTTTTGTCCAAGAGTCCTTTGGCTATCTGAGGTCTTTTTGTGATTTCCAGTGAATTTTAGGAATTTTAGTTTTCTCTAGCTTTGTCAAGAATGTTTTGGGGATTTTTATTGGCATTGCACTGAATCTATACATTTCTTTTTGTAGGGTTATCATTTTCACAATATTAATTCTGTCAGTTTATGAGCACAGGAAGTTCTTCTATCTTTTCTTTAAACATTGTAGATATCTTTAAAGTCTTTAGCTTTATTCCAATGTTTTTTTTTGAGGCTATTGTGAATAGTAGATTTTCCATCTAATTTTTCTCTAACTGCTTGCTATTGGTGTATAAAAAGGCTACTATTTTTTGAAGTTGATTGTTTAACCTGCCACTTTGCTGAAAGTATTGATCATTTATAGCACTTTTCTGGTGGAACACGTAGGATCTATTATATATAATATCATCTGAGAATAGTGATAACTTTTCTTATTTTTCAGTTAGCACTTGTTTAATTTCCTTCTCTTGTCTTATTGCTCTATCAAGAGTTTCTAGCACTATGTTAAAAAGGAGTGGAGATAGAGGACAACCTTTTCTGATCCCTGATTTAATGGGAATGTTTCCAAGTTTTCTCCATATAGAATGATTTTGGGTGTAGGTTTGTTGTATATATCTTTAATTACATTGAAGTATGTTCCCTTCAGTCCAATCTCCTCTAGGACTTTTAACATGAATGCATATTCGATTTTGTCAAAGGCCTTTTCTTCATCTATTGAGATGACCATGAGATTTTTGTCTTTTAGTCCATTTATGTGATTTATTACCTTTATTGATTTATAAAGCCAACCTTTCTGCTCTAAAATAACAATGACTTGATCATGGTAGGTGATCTTTATGATATGTGTCTGTCTGCAGCCTGCAAGCATTCTGTTCAGAATCTTTGTATCCATGTTCATTTAGGATATAGGTCTATGGTTTTTGTTTTTGTTGAGTCTTTATCTGGTTTTGGTATTAGGGTGATACTGGATTCATAGGAGGAGTTTGGGAGTGAGTGTCTGGTATAATTCTTCTGTGAACCCATCTGAGCCTGGGCTTTTTGTAGTTAGCAGGTTTTGTATTGCTGTTTCAATTTCCTCATTTGTTATGGATCTACGTAATCTGTTGATCTCTTCTTGTTTTAACTTTGGTGGTTTCCATGAATTTAGAAATTCATTTCTTTTATGGTTTAAAATTTAATCAAGTATAGGCTTTTAATGTATTCTTGTATAATGTTCCAGATCTTTTTGTTGTCTGTTGTGATGTTTCCCCTTCATCTCTGATTTTGTTAATTTAGATGTGCCCTTTCTTTTGGTTAACTGGGCTGAGGATCCATCTATTTTGTTCAACTTCTCAAAGAACCACCTCATGGATCCAATGATTCTTTGTATTGTTTTCTTTGTTCTATTTTATTAATTTCTGCTCTTATTTTTATTATTTCTTCTCATCTGCTAGGTTTGGGTTTGGTTTGTTCTTGTTTTTCAGAGACTTGAGTTGTACTGTTAAGTCATTTATATGTGATCATTCTGATTTTTTAATGTAGGCACTTAAAGGTATTAATTTCCCCCTTAGGACTGATTTTAAAATATCCCAGATGTTTTGTGTTGTATTATCATTTTCATTTAGTTCCATGAATACTTTGATTTCTATTTTAATTTCTTCTTTGAAGCATTTACCATTCAGGAGTGTGTTGTTATATTTCCATGAGTTTTTGCATCTTCTAAACAATCTTTTGCTGTTGATTATAACCTATGTTTGTGATCTAAAGGAATGCATGAAATCATTTCAAATCCTTCTATTTTTTGAGAGTTCTTTTGTGTCCCAGTATATGTTCAATTTCAGAGAAACTTGAATGGGCTCATGAGTAGAAAGTGTATTCTTTCGTGTTGCAGTGGGATATTCTGTAGCTGTCCGATTTGATGTAACATGTCATTTAAATCAGGTATCTCTGCCTATTTTTTGTCTAGTTAACATATAATCAGAGACAGTAGGATATTGAAGTCACCTGCTATTACTGAGTTGTAGTTAATCTGTGTCTTAAAAGTCCTGTAGTACTGTTTTTATGAAATTGGGTGTGCCAGAATTTGGTGCATATATGTTCATGACTGTTGTATCTTCTTGGTCTATTGGAGATAGTACAAGTATTAAAGTCCCCTATTATTACTGAGTTGTGGAAAATCTGTTTTAATAATCCTGTAGTGCTGTTTTTATGAAATTGGGTGCACCAAAATTTGGTTCATAATTGCTTCTTAGTGCCCTTTGCTTGGAATTATTTCCATCCTTTCACACTAAGGTTGTGCACACTTTGAGAGATGAATTTCTCGAAGACAACAAAAAGATGACCTTTGTTTCTTAATCTACTCCTCTGGCCTGTGTCTTTTGACTAGGAAGTTGAGGCCACTGATGTTTAGAGATATTATTGAACAATGTGTTTTGGTTACTGTCATTTTAATTTCTGTTCCTTGCCCTATTTTGTGTTTCTGTAATTATACATTTCTAAGTTTTCTGTAACCTCTTGGGTATAGTCTTTTCTATCTTTGGTCCTTTGTATTTCTTTAAGTATTCTCTGTAGGACTGACTCATGTCATGGAAAATTTCCCATTCCCATTGGGCTGTGATAGATATTTTTGCTGGGTAAAGTATTCTGAGCTGGCATCATGGTCATTGAGAACTGGAAATACTTTGGTCCAGGCTCTTCTGACATTCATAGTTTGCATTGAAAAGTCAGCTGTAATTCTGATGGGTTTTCCTTTAATATGTGACTTATTTTTCTCATCTTTCAGAACCCTCTCTCTGTTCTGTACATTCAGTGTTTTTACTATGATATGCCATGGGGAGTTTGTGTTCTAGTCCTAACTGATGCTCTCTGTGTTTCTTGTATCTATATGTCTTTCCATAATTTAGGGACGCTCTCTCTGACAATTCTGTTGAATATCTTCTGGTGAATGCCACTGACCTGAGATGCTTCTCCTTCCTGTATGCCTATGAGGTGTAGATTTGGTCTTTTCATAGTGTCCCACATTTCCTGCATATTCCATTGCAGTGTGTTTTTAAATTTTTTTATACTCTTTGCTTGAGAAGTCCAGTTCTTGATCTTCTGTTTTCCATTTCATTCATTCTGCTTGTGAGGCTTTCTCCTGTTGTTTCAAGTTGACTTGAGTTTCTCAATTCCATCTTCAATTTGGTTTGAATTTTCTTCAATATTTCTATCTCTTTTGTGAATTCACATTTCAAGTCCTGAACTGTTTCTGTTATTTCATTCAGCTGCATATTTGTATTTTCTTGAGCTTCTGTCACAAGTTTATGCCTGTCATCTTTGAGTTCTGTGAGTTGTATGTGTGTGTTCTCTAAGTTCTTTGATCGTGTTTATGATTTTTTTTAAATTCTGTGCTGGAGGGTTCCTTAGGGTGATTCTCACTGTAGTACATTTCTGTAGGACTGGTGGGTTGTGTTGGGGACATATTCACTTGGTTTTTCATATTAGTTGTGTTTTTGTGCTGTCTTTTGGGCATATGTATGTCTTTTGTTAGTTGTGTGTCTGGTGGGAAATTCTATTCTGCCTTTGGTTAGTTGAAGTTTGATTTTGTTTACACTGTTGAGGTAACTTTGTTGCTTTTTGCTCAGGTATGAAAAGTTAGTGCGCACTTCGGGTTCTCTCAGGGTAGTAGGCTGGTCTGGGTAGTAGGCAGGTCTGTGGAAGGTAGATCAGGAGGGGGGCCAAGGGCATGATTGGGGTGGAGGGTTTATCAAAGACTGGGGAATTGACCTAGTCTGGGTACAAGGGATTATGATGTAGTGGGTAGGTCTGGACTGAGAGGGTAGTCCAGAGATCTGGGGCAGAAGGAACAGGAGCTTGCCTGGGCCGAAGGTTAGAAGGGGGACCAAGGTCAAGGAGAGAGTACATCTGCTCAGGGTGCAGGGGAATCAAGGCACAGTGGGTGCAATCTGACTTATCAGGGCAGTAGTAAGGTATGTAGCAGGCAGAACAGAAGGCCAGGGATAAGGTTGGTGTGGGGATAGACTGGAGAGTCTAACCCGGCTAGTCTGAGTTAGGAAGCTACTCCAGAGATCTAAGGTGGAAGATCAGGAGTGCACCTGGGCTCAAGGCGAGAAAGAGGACCAGTGTGGGGACAGAGTAAGTAGAGCTCCTCAGGCTGCAGGGGAATCAACACGCAGTTGGGTTATATTTTTGAATAATTACATAAACCCCTGGTAATCATCCTTTCTAGGCCATGGCATTGGATGCAGAATGTTGACATTAACATACATGCCCCACGCCATTCCTTTGGTCTGAGTTAGGAAGACTTCTGGCTCACCGTGCCCTTGCTGAAGAGGTGACACAGTGGAAACCTGAAATCATTAACTGATACTGAGCATGCACAGAAAACAAGAGTAGGATCCAAAGGTTACAACCAGGCCCTTACTCCAAAATCATTTCTTCTAATTCATAAATATAATCCCAACAGTAGATGAAGGTTCATTAGCCAGATATTGTTCCCGTCAGAATATACACAACACAGTAAATACACACACACCCACATGCGTGCACACACACACACACACACACACACACACACCCCACTACCACCACCACCACAGCCACCAGGCACCAGGAAGATTGACCTAATAAGAAAACAGTAAGAACAAACAATGAAGTCTGACCAAATGTTACCCAGAACTCAAGAGCTGGCAAATGTCTTGACTGTCAAAATATGCTGCATGGTTGCAGAACACCACCCCATGCTGTCCAAATGAGAAGATGGAAAAGTTTACTGCCTTTTAAGTCTCGTGGCTGATGGAGTCCTTTAGAGAAGAAATTCAATAACCACTTACATCACATTCCACCACTAGCATTTCTTTAATTCTCTAAATTTTACTCTATATTAGCAATTACTTTAATACATTAAATGTATTTTTCTATAATCTCCTTCATAATGGAAACAGATTTGCAGGTGAGCAGAGAAGCTGAGTCCACGCATATATGTGAAGCTGTTGAGTTTCTGCATGTATGCACAGCAGTAGAGTTGTTGCATGTATGCACAGCAAAAGTATTCATTTTGTACACATGCTAAGCAGCCGAGTTCATGTATGTACAGCAGACGATGTCCAGCATGCACACACAGAATTCCTGTATTCAATCACAACAGTATTCTTGCACACATTGATCAGCACTCAGTTTTCTGTGTGTACGCACAGTGGTGTCGTCCTGCATAATACAGCAGCCAAGTTTTCCACATATGCACAGTAATCATGTCCTTTGGGGGTATAATGAAGTCAAACTCATGCGTGAATACAGCATGCCGAGCAGTCAAGTCCAAGCACGATGTTCATTTGTCAGTCCTGCTCTTGACATATGTGAAGTGGTCATCAAACATATGAAAAGCAGAGGCATTTCTGTATGTATTTCTGTACACAGCTGCACATCAGCAGTGTACCTGCAAGTATGTGTAACACTACTGTCCCTGGATATATGCAAAAAACCATTCACCATGTTTGTAAAGCAGTAGGATCCCTCCATGTATAAGAGTAGCTTCCCTCCATGTATGTGCAAGGCAGCATCTGTCCAAGAATGCACGGGCAGCATCCCTCCATGTGTGTGCACAGCTGCGCCCCTCCAGGTACATAGAGTAGCATCCCTCCATGTGTGTGCACAGCTGTGCCCCTCCAGGTACATAGAGTAGCATCCCTCCATGTGTGTGCACAGCTGCGCCCCTCCAGGTACATAGAGTAGCATCCCTGCATGTGTGTGCACAGCTGCGCCCCTCCAGGTACATAGAGTAGCATCCCTACATGTGTGTGCACAGCTGCGCCCCTCCAGGTACATAGAGTAGTATCCCTCCATGTGTGTGCACAGCTGTGCCCCTCCAGGTACATAGAGTAGCATCCCTACATGTGTGTGCACAGCTGTGCCCCTCCAGGTACACAGAGTAGCATCCCTACATGTGTGTGCACAGCTGCGCCCCTCCAGGTACAC
>NW_008338533.1:5120005-5131492 GCF_000622305.1 Nannospalax galili | reverse complement strand
CAGGTAAGGGCAAAGCAGCGCCCCTCCATGTATGAGCAGCAGTATCACTGCATGTATGATCAGAGTAACATTAACACAATGTACACAGTATCCCTACATGTATGTGCAGAGTCCCTTCATGTATGTACATAGTATCCCTACATGTATGTGCAGAGCATCATCACTGCATATATGTGCACAGTCGCACTCCTCCATGTATGTGGAGCAGTGGCATCCACGCTGCCATATAAGCACAGCATCCCAGCATGTATGTGCAGGACAGCATCCCACCACATATACGCTGCCATATAAGCACAGCATCCCAGCATGTATGTGCAGGACAGCATCCCACCACATATACGCTGCCATATAAGCACAGCATTCCAGCATGTATGTGCAGGACAACGTCCCCCCATTCAGTCACAGCAGTAGCATCCCTACATGCACGAAAAGATTAGCACCCCTGCATTTATGTGCAGGGTAGCATTCCTACATGTATGTACAGAGTGGCATCACTCCACGTATGTGTAAGGTATCATCCCTTCATGTATGTGCAGAAGTAACATACCTCCAAGTATGTGCAGAGTAGCATCACTCCATGGATGTGTACAGTAGCATCCATCCACGGATGTACACTGAAATTTTCAACCACATACATACAGAGCAGCCTCCCTCCGTGTATGTGGAGAATAGCATTCCAATACGTATATTCATGGTAGTATCCCTACATGTATGTGCAGAGTCCCTTCATGAATGTACACAGTATCCCTACATGTATGTGCAGAGTCCCTTCATGTATGTACATAGTATCCCTACATGTATGTGCAGAGCATCATCACTGCATATATGTGCACAGTCGCACTCCTCCATGTATGTGCAGCAGTGGCATCCTTCCAAGAAGTGCAGAGTAGCATCCCAGCATGTATGTGCAGGACAATGTCCCTCCATTCAGTCTCAGCAGTAGCATCCCTACATGCACGAAAAGATTAGCACCCCTGCATTTATGTGCAGGGTAGCATTCCTACATGTATGTACAGAGTGGCATCACTCCACGTATGTGTAAGGTATCATCCCTTCATGTATGTGCAGAAATAACATACCTCCAAGTATGTGCAGAGTGGCCTCACTCCATGGATGTGTACAGTAGCTTCCATCCACGGATGTACACTGAAATTTTCAACCATACACATACAGAGCAGCCTCCCTCCGTGTATGTGGAGAATAGCATTCCAATACGTATATTCATGGTAGCCTCCCTCCATGTATGTGCAGAATAGCATTCCAACATGTATGTTCACAGTAGCCTCCCTCCACGGTGTGCAGAGCAGAGCCCTCCCTGCAAGGACGAGTGAAGTAGCATCTCTGTATGTACAAAGTGGCATCCTTGCATATATGTGCAGGGTAGCATTGCTCCATGAAGGTACACAACAGCATGCCTCCACGTATAAGCACAGTAGCAGCCCTCCATGAATCTGCAGACTACTATACTTCCATGTATGTACAGTGTAGTATCGCTCCAAGTATGTGCACAGCAGAGCTCCTCCATGTATATGCAGAGCAGCATTCCTGCATATATGTGCATAGTAGCATTCTTCCATGTATGGTCAGTAGTAGCAGCTCTCCATGTATGTGCAGACTAGCATTGCTTCATGAATGTGCATAGTAGCAGTCCTTCATATGTGTGTTTAGTACTATCCTTCATAAATGGACATATAACATCCATTCATGTATGCACACAGTGGCACTTCATGTATGTGCAGACTAGCGTCCCTCCATTATATGCAGAGCAGCGTCCTTCCATGTACGTGCAGCATTATTTTTCCTCCATATATGCGCAGCAGTAGCATCCTCGCATGATATCCCAAAATAGTGTTCTTGCATGTTCTTACATGTGTACACAGCAGCAACTCGCCTGCATCTATACTCAACACTGTACATAACAACATACAAAATAGAAATGAAATACAGCATAACCCAGAAGGGTGTGATGTTTGAACTGTACGCAGGTGTCATAATCCTGGATCCTGTGATCTTTGAACAGTACACAGGTGTCATAACCCGGATCCTGTGATCTTTGAACTGTATTCAGGCCTCATAACCCAGGAGCCTGTGATCTTTGAACCGTATGCAGGCATCATAACCCAGTCCTATGATCTTTGAACTGTATGCAGATGTCATAGTCCAGGACCCTGTGGTCTTGGAACCACACACAGGGGTCAGTCCCTCCTTTCTCTCTGTCCTCCCCCCACGCCCCTCATGTCAGCCCGCCCTTCTCTTTTCTTCCTCCCCCGACCCAGGATTGCCTGCCCATCCTTAGTTTCCACTTAGTACCCAGTGATCTTCATTACATTACATTTAAGCAGTGAAAACAATTATGCAACCCAGGGTGAGCCGATCAGCAGCCAGTGCGTTTGACATCTTGTCCCTGGAGGCTTCTTTGCACATGCCATTTACTCCACAGGATCAGCTCCTGGTCTGCACAGCGTCCATCAGCTCATGCTAGCACTTCTGCTTCCCAACGTGAACTGGAATGGGTTTTCTTCAGCATCCGTTATCCCTGTCACACTGAAGATCGCTCCTACCAGCGTCACACCCTTCAGGCAATAAGTGAAAGTCTGCTCAACTCATGCGTTTTGAACACTCAACAACACGTCCCAAGTAGTAAGTATTCAGTATGTGTTAGATGAATGATTGAAGGAACCAGTTCTCCTTGTATTCAAAGGTGATCTGGTCTAAATGTTCAAAAGCTTTTTTTCCCTTTTGCCAAATAATGATCTCAGAAAACCAAACAGCACAGAGTGGAACCGAAGGTGGATGAAGGAGGCTGAGTGGGTGAGGCTGCAGAGGAGGCCTGTGGGAGGTGTGTCCCCCTGTTCATCCTCCTTGGACCTTTTTCTATGGACCTACCTGTAGGTTCTTTCGACCTTGACCTCAGCCCCACTCTCTGTCTGTGTCCTGTCTGAACCATCAGGTACCAGTCCTGCGTTGTCCTCTGACTCACTTTCTCAATTTTGACAAGAACTGGTTTATGTCTTTGCACATATTTGAGTCCTGCCTGCTTTGGAAATTGATTTATTATTTGTAAGCCCACAGCCTCTGACTCTTGACTTATGTATGTGGCTTTCTGACTCAGGACAGGACATATCTTCATTATGTGTCATTTTCTGGAGTGGAAACAAAGTACTTTGCTGGTCATGTCCATGGAGATGGTGAGTTCTAAGGAAAACATCTTTCCTCACAAAGGCATATGTAGTGTTTAATAACACTATGTGGTAATGGACACTATTTGATAGGCCAACAACATGCTGATAAATCCAAAATAGATACATTCTGAATATAGGGTTACACTGACATTTTACTCTCGTAATACTTATGTGAAGGAGTTTCTCCATGTGAGTGACAAGAACTAAATATTCATCCCTCAGAAAGAAGACTGCCGGGAAATACACCGAGGGAAAAGCTTGAATTTGAAATAGAAAATATCATTAGCGTATCATTAAGTAAATCCCTTCTCAATCATCAAAACAACCAGGAATTCAATGGAGAAAGCTTATTCCTTTTGAACACCTGGCCCCAGGATCACTGAGCACCCACAGTTAAGAGAATGGGCTTGACTAACTTAATTCTACTAAAGAAGGTGGAGAAAAACAAGTCATGGACCCAAATGTAAAATGTAAAGATAAACAGCTATTGGACAACAAAGACGTCACTGCAGCCCGTTTCTAGATAAGATACTAACTCCACATGAAAAGAAAAAAATATAAATTCAACTTAACAGAAACTAAAAACATTGAATGGAAAGAAGACCTCAGAGCAAGAACTTACAGGCTAGTAGAAAATATATGCAAATTATGTTCAGATAAAAGACATATCCAGATGATACAAAGATCATTTAAATCTCAACAATAAAAACAGAAATTTTAAATACACAAATAACCTGAGCAGACACGTCACTAAATAGGATAATGAAACCAGCATATGAAAAGTTTTTGGCATCAGTAGTTATGAGAAAAATGAAACTTAAAGTCACATGAAATGCCACTGTGTGTCTGTCATAGTTGTTTTGAGAAAGTGAAGGCCGACAATATGCCAGGGCAGTACTGCAGACGGCCACTTTATTCCTGGCTGATCAGATGCAAAATGATATGACCACCTCCAAAAACAGTGCTGTGCTTTTTCTTATTATTAAAAGAATAAAATCAAGGGGGTGGGCAGGCATGTGGCACATACCTTCAATCCTAGCACTTGGGAAGTAGAGGTAGGTGGATCTCTGTGAGGCTGAGGCCAGCCTGTTCTATATAGAGAGTTCCAGGCGAACTGGAGTTATGGGGAGTCCCTGCCTCCCCCTAAATAAAACAATAGAAAAATGAACAGCACAACAAAGCATGAAATTGAGGCACAGACCTTCGCGTGTCCTGTCAATTGAACTCTTACACAAACAAATCTTAAGCATGGTTTTCTACATAAAGGAAGCCAAACCCATCAGGGCACACAGTCCGAATTCCTTCATGTGGCACCTGGAACAGGAACAGAGGGGTGAAAACAGAGCAGCTGGTGCCACGGGCTGGAACGATAATGAAGTGGCTTGGAACAGCACTGTTAGGGTAACAGGAATTGTCTGTGATACTGAGTCTACTGGGTACATGATTGTGAATTTGTCCAAAGAGAACTGCATGCCACAAAAGGGAACTTTATATTTTAAACAATGAAATATGATAATCACACAAGGTCAAAGGAATGGCAAGTCATGGATGAAATGCAGATTGTCACAAATCAATCTAACTGCACTACAATTCATGACCTTCCCTCCTGAGGCAGGTATGAAATGAAGGTTGACCTGTTGGCTCCAGAGAATGATGTTGTGACTCCTGTAAGATTAAATATAAAATGAATTTCACATGATGTAGGGATTAGGAATTCTAACTACTGCTTCAGTGGGTGGTAAAAATAAGTAAATTACATACAGTGGGAGCCATGGCTCACACTCCTGTAAAAACACTTACAGAGAAGCCAACAGGAAGACCAGGATGACCCCTGCAGCTCCAAACTGGACTCAGACTTTCAGACATACACACACACACACACACACACACACACACACACACTCACATATATGTGCACACATAGATACAAACACAGACACACACATATATATACACATACACATAAGGACACACATACACAATATACACACACACCTTTGCATACCTACATATATACATATACATACACATATACAGATACATATATATACCCATATGTATATGTGTACAGAAACACACATAATATACACATACATATACACACAATACATACACATACACAAATATGCACATATATAGACACATATAAACATTTATGCACACACATAGATACACACATAAGCATATCTATTATATACCCATCTAATGCATACATATGTACCCATATGTACACAACATATTCACACATATACAATACATATAGTATGTACACACACACACACACAATTCTTGTTATCCTTAGAGAAATGGTGGAAATGGGGAGAGGTCAGCTACCTAGGAAGCAGCTGGTGTGTCAGAAAGTTTAGATGACTTTAAGTGGACAAACTCAGAAGGACATTGTCAAAAACAAAATAATAAAGAATTTTAAAAATGAGAAAAGAATTTTAAGCAAGCATAAAAAGGTGTGAATGGCTGCTACAGGCAGATCACACAGGCATTCTGGAGGTGGTGCATGGCCCTATACAGGAGCAGGACTGTGCTCGACTCCAGCACTGTGTAGACACAGCATACATCTTAATCTCTGCAGTCTGTCTTCCTGTAGGACCCAGGGCTTCATTCACCCGCCCTGGAGTATGGGCTGAACTCAGTGATTCCATGACAATAAACTGAGTTTGGAAAGAAAAAATAATCTAGTAACCTCTCAGTGGAGAGCCTGGCAACTTCCACCCAGCCAAGAGGTCAAACCCAAAATAGCAATATTGAGATATGTCAGTGTCACGCCAGGCCTTGTGCGGAGCCGTGGGAATACCACCGGGACTCTGATTTATTTCTCTCAAAAGTCAACAATATAAATTGCGGGGAAACCCCGAACTCACACAGTGGTTTACAATACGGCGTCGGAGGAAACAGTGCACAAGGCGGTGACCTCGCGGCGCCGCACCGCATTGGCTCCTCCACCGGGTCGTGGAGCAAAACGAGAGTCATCGGTGGGAACAACAGGTCAAGTCTGAGCAAGACCTGCGTGTGAGGTCATAGTGTTAGACCAATTCAGCACTTCAGTCTTGAGAAATATATCATGATTCTACAAGACGGAGGAAAGACTTTCCAGAAATTCTGTGCTAATGGTATGACTAGTAGTTCTGTTAAGTGAAGAATTTACACTTGAAATATTTTCTACTGAGTGTCAAGAAATCACTTCATATGGCTGATTTAAAGGATTTTGTTATTTTTTTAATAATGTATCTGCATTTTAAAAACAGTTCATAAACTCATCACACAGACCAGGGAAAACAATTAGTAAACTTTAGATAGTAAAACGTTTTACAGCTGTGAGCTAGTAATCCTCTCCCCACCGAGAAACGTAACACTCTCCTTTAAAAATAAAAATATTTTGGGGCTGGAGAGATGGCTCAGCAGTTAAGACCACATATTGCTCTTGCAAAAAAACACAAATTTGATTGTCAACACCCATGTCAGGCAGCTTATAACCACACATAAATCCAGTTCTAGGAGGATACGAAGCAGCTCTATCCTCTTGGCACCTGCACCTATGTGTGCATGCATACACATACACATACACACACACACACACACACACACACACGTTAATTAGAAAAAAAATCTTAAAACTCTTTTGTTTCCATAACATGCCTATGAACAACTGAATTCTAATTTGAATATTTATGAACAACCAAATTCTACCTTCCCACACTCTGTTTTTTTTTTTTTTCTTCCATGTTAATAAGAAACATACACTATTAGCCAGATGTGCTGGCTCATCCCTTTTAAACCAGGCTGGACCTACAAAGAGACCATACCCCCCCCCAGTCAAAAAAAAGCATTGCTTACTTCACTCAAAGAAGCTTTGTTTTGCAACTGGTAAGGATCATTACAGAGTTCCACAACTGTTCAAATACAGAGAATAAGAGACTAAGTGTCTGTGAGATGCCCATCCCTAAGTGACACATCTACAATGGAACCTCTACACCTAAGGCTCATGGAACATAGTGGAACAAGGGGTGGAGAGACACTACTGTATCTCATAAACTCTGTGGCTCTCCAATGGCTGCAACATCGAGAAACATTTGGGGCCTCTCACTCAGCTCAGAGAGGAGCATCAGTGGACTGTGGTGGAAAACCAATGGAGCCAACTGGGAAGACATCCCAGGTATTAATAAGCACTTAGAATTCTCCCAGCAGACGGAAAGCACTGATTTCCGTAACGGCGGTGCACTCAAGCAGGCTGAGCTGCCAGTGGAAACTCATTGGTGATACCTCCTTGGGCAAATAAAAGGGGCATCTATACAGAATAGCAATAAAGTCTGGAAAACTAGAAAACACGTAACTACTTATCCACACTACATGGTACTACAGACAGTGTGCCTTTTATTAACGCTGCGTGCGGATCATAGTTTGCTGGGAGCCACACATTCGTGAGGCGTGTTGCTACATTACCACCAGTCCTGCATTCTCATTTGCAATTGGATGTCTGCAGGAATAATCATGGGCTTGTGGCATTACTGGGTCATCTGGAAGCTTCAGTCACAGCTGGCCAGGGAGCAGCCATGCTTTGTAGCCACAAGTTCCAACCTAGTTCCAGAAATTGTAGGGCCATCTTTAAGCTATTCACAGTGAACTTCCTTAAGCCCAGGTTCTTAATTACAGGTATTAGCCACTCCTTGTGAACAAACGCGGCCACACTGACTGCATATCTCAACTTTAGGTCATGCTGTAAAACAGCTGAATCGTGCCATTGGGGTGGATTATTTGAAAGGGAAGAGCAGTGTGGTGTCAGGACTGGATTTGAACATTTTTATAACGGGCTGAAAATACAGTTTATAGCCAAAGGAATCTACTGAGAAGTCCTGAACAAGGAGAAAGATGACAAAAACTGCCTTTGAACGTGACCTCACATCAGAAAACAGGGAGAGAAACTAGGTTAGCACTGGAAGGCAATGAAGGAACGTGAAAAGCTTTCTCTGTACTTGAAGGCTAGCGTGGTGTCTAACTGGGTTGTTTGGAGAAGAAGAGGAAGGAAGACCCCATCACACACTGAGTCTGGAGAAGCAACACAGTTGCTCCAAGGACTCATCAGGGAGGTAAAAACCTACAGCAGATGACAGGTTTGGGTGTGAGAGGTGACGATCAGGACTTTGGCCATATCCAACTTGTAGCTCAGCACTCCATCTCATGAGGCTTCAGAATGACCACTCAAAGGGTGTCCCTTAATCCCTGGAGATAAGGAACAGCAGCTCTGAAAGCTGGGCAGGGTGGCACACACGGGCCAGCCCAGCAGGCAGAGGTCTGAATTAGACAGTAATCTTGAGGCTGAGCTGGCTATAGAGTAACGTCGATTTCACAAACAAAAATAAACTCAACTTTGAATAGAAATGCTTCCATTTCTGATTATAACAACACAATTTCACAGCCTATGCCAATAGTGAACCTTTCCATTTGGTAAATTCCTCCATCACCTTTCCTATCAGAACAAAGAAATTTACTGAGAAACCACTTGAGATATTTATTTCCTCTTGAAGTCAATGGCTCTATGAAACTTATGATTCCAAAAACTTTTAGTACTCTGTTCAAGAAGCTTTAAAGAAGAAACAAAATTAGCTACACCATGAACCTTGGTGCCAGGATGGGCCAGACCTGTGGTTTGACCCATTGTGTTGCTTTGTTATAACAGCCTTGGACTTGTAAAGTGATTTGTCTTAAAACAGTGTTAATCTTCAGAGAGTCTGAAAAGACGTTGCTGCTTAGGCTGGAAGCAGAGTGATATCAGAAAACGACTGAAAAGCATCAAAGGTTTCAAAATAAAGTATTGTAAGTACCTAAGTGTCATTTCATCACGACAAGAAACAGAAACTTTCCTTCCTAACCAATTTTCCAGCGAAAGCAAAGCCCTTACTGCCATGAATCAGAATAGTCAAATCTAGAAACAGACACTATGATGATTAATATTTAATGTTTCTTCCATGGACATCAGCTCACAAAGTACAACATATAAGTTTGTAGAAGGTCAAACTCAAAAGAGTCCTTAATACCTCTTAAATACCAATGACTTCATGGTCTGCAACTCTAAAGTGAGTTTAGTATTTCATTAAATATCCATAAAGCAGGTATTTTGTGTTTCAGGTATATACAAAAGTAATAGCAATCATAGAAAATAGTATGGCCATTATTTTAAATGTATTTTTGGTGCTTTTGGGCTTTAGTTCATCTCCATGTACTTATGTAACGTAGACTAGCACGTGCCAATCCAACACAAGATCACTGATTCTCCTATAGGCTCAAAGATTGTCTGTGATTTCCAGCATCACTGTAGAACTACGGCCCCAGCACAGCCCAGGCCCAATGTGGTCCCTCACATTCTTTCAGCTTTTCATTTAATACCAGAATTACGAATGGAATGAAGACAGACCTTCCAAATGAAAGATCTGTGTTCTATGAATACTGTTTCAAGAGAAACACTGCATGTTGTCTGTAGGGAAACTGTGAGGTGCTGGCTTCTGTAAGGTAAAGAAAAATAATAAGTAGACTGATTTTTGGAATGTGTTAAAATGGTCTTCGCTTCATAGGAGCACTGGGATTTGAACTTAGGACATCAGGCATGCGAGGGAGGCCTCTGTACCATTGAGCTACAGCCCTGTCACTGCTTTGGGGTAACTTGGAAAAATATGTGTCTGAAGAAATGCACAGTAAAGAGAGGTGGTGTTTAAAGTTTGATTCATGTCTTCACTCTCCTGGCCCCAGCATTTTAACCACTGGGCATGTGAGTCCCAGGACAGGTGTATGGGATCTTTTTCAATGATCCTATGTCTCTGATTTCAGAGCAGCTAAGCCTTCGGAAGCAATGTGAATACTCAGAGACGTACAGGCAAGGGAGGGTGACACAGCTATTTGACTCAAGGACAGAGAAGAAGTTAATCAGTCAGTAAATAAAACCTTTCCTCCTCCTGCTTCAGTACATCAAAATCATCTGTCTAAGATATTTGACTTTTAAAGGGTTGAATCTGTTTCAGACTTCACAGCATAATATGACAGATGACAGATTGCTGTACGCTGCAGGGCTAGAGAGGATGGAGCGAAGGCTGCAGAAAGTGGTTCAGGAAAGTGTTCTTTTTCTCTTTCTGTGAGCCTATATAGAAAATTATTGGTCCCCATCTGTCCTTGCAGGAAGGCCTGAGTTAGGTGCCAGGGCTTGTACTTTCTGACATATGCCACTTGGACAGGATATTGGAATATCCTAAGAGATACTTGGACCAAGTTCACAAACCTGCAGATAATGAGAAAGGGCTTTGCTTATGAACTTTCATCGAACATTCAGACACAATTACTTTAATAGTTCATGCCGGAAGATTCCTTTCAAAGTCTCTGTCTTCCTGCAGAATTTCTCACAGCTGGAGCCGTACATTTCGATGACTAATGGCAAGATGACTTTACAGTCCTTTATTTTTATGGAATGACCTCCTGTGGTTCCTTTCTGACCTCTGCCTCTTCTACAGCATGCAGCCCACCTGATTTCCCCAGTGCGTCATCAACACCTTCCTCAACACCAGAAACCACGAATTTAGTGACTCTTTGCAGGTAACACTCAAAACTCACACCAATTCTTGTTACTGGCCTTCCTAAGGTCAAGGTAAGAATCATCCTGATAACCACACTGGAAAACTACAAAGATGTATTTCCTCTTTCAGATCCTAAAATCAAGTTCATCATGCGCCGACTTAAACTGATTTTAACTTAGGAATTCACTGCCTCTGTCCCTTGACAGGGACACTGACTTGTTCAAACAGAAAAGAAGCTTTAATAGCTTTGATTTTTCTAACTTATGATCAAAACAGAATTTATTGTATTTTCAATCCTATAACGAAGACTAGGGAAGTGGAAATCTTTCAGAATTGATTTTGAGAGATGCTCTGCCAATTAAACCTCTCATTCTGTCCCAGATGCTCCTGGACTGGTCTTTTTCTCTTTATCTCTGTACTCCAGTGTCTACCTTCCCTGAGAAGTGCTGATTCTAACTGTGAGGCTTAATTCCCAGAAAGACTTTTGAGAACTAGTATTTTCTGTACGGCATACTGGTAGCAGACACCTCTGTGTCTTCCTATAATCAAGCACACACACACACACACACCCCACAGGGCTCTACTCAGATGCATCGGGACTTACATCCATCACACCACCCTATGCTTAAACGTGCCCATTTATATGTGTGCGTGTGTGTTTGTGTGTGTATTCTCTCTCCCTCGCCCCTCCCTCCCTCCCCCACCTCTAGCCCCCCACACACATATATGAACAC
>NW_008338533.1:5116019-5119913 GCF_000622305.1 Nannospalax galili | reverse complement strand
GAATTCAAGGCCAGTCTGGTCTACATAGTGAGTTCCAGGACAGCTGGGGCTACAGGGAGACCCTGTCTCAGAAAGACAAAAATAAATAAATAAATAAAATAAAATAAAATTCTTGTACAGGGAGAAAATGAACTAGTTATTTGCATCAATTATGAACTAGTTATTTGCATCAATTATGTTGGGCCACAAAAATATATCTTTATTTTTCATTCTCTTCAAAAATGCAGAAGTTCCTCCTTTTATAACAGGAGGAAGGTCAAAGTGTCTTCAGGTATGGACCCTATTAAACATCAGAGCTTAGCAACATAGTCCACCAAACAGAGGGGCTGAATCCTGGGGATCTTGCAGATGATGGAGCTGTGTCTCACAGGCATAGCTCAGCAGCAAGAGATTGTTTCATTATCACTAGCTAATAAAAGATCAAAACTTGAAATTCTAAGTACAGTTTCTGCTGAATGGATATTGCTTTCATGCCACTATAAAGTCAAAGTTCTTAAATTCAACCACTGTAAGCTAGAGGTCACCTGTGCTGTCCTTCAGGTGGCTGGTTATTTAATATAGGAAACCAGTGAGGTGGTTTGAATGAGAATGTCCCCCACAGACACCAAGTATATGGATATTCTGTCCCCAGTTGATGGTGCCGTTTTGGGAGGCCTTAGAAGGTGGAACAGTCAGTGGGGATGGGCTTAGAGAGTCCTTAAGCCTTGTGGGATCTCCAGTCACTCTCTGCTTCCTGTGCCTGCTTGAATATGTGAGAGCTTAGCTTCTGCTCCTCCTCCAGCCACCTCTGCTGCCATGCCTCCCCGCCATGATGGACACTAATTCCCCTGGATCCTTAAGCTTGAATAAACTCTTGTGTAAGTTTCCTTGTATAAGTTTCATGGTGTTTTATCACAGTAACAGGAAAGTAACTAATACAACCAACTAGTTAACAGAAAAATCTAATTGTAAGAGAAGTTAAGTTTTCTTTAACTCTGAAGACTAAAGTGAAATGCAGTGATGTGAAACTGGCATAGTTAACATTTTTATATGACAAACTTCACACCATATTTTTTAAAACTCTATGAAATATTGCTGCTGATGACTAATTTAAGCACAAGACAACCTATGCCAACAATTATGCTGCAAAAAACATGAGCTCTTAGAAATTTGTGTTTTGATGAAAATTTGAAAGAGATGATGTGAGACCCGACAGTGATATTTCCTGAAAATCATGCAAATTGAACTTGGATTTGTTTTTCAATATTTAGCAGATTGCTATTTACATACCACAATTTTCTGGCACTAATTTGCATAGCAGATTTCCCATGATTTCCAAACTATGAGCATAAAGTGTAAGAATTTTACTGTGTTCTAAACAAGTAACTTCACAAGAAGCATCTGGTGGAGGTTTAAGTCTACAGAGAACATGGCAGCATTGTCTGGTAAAGTTCTTGGCCAAGTGGAGAACACAAACTCTGAATTTCTGGCCTTGCCACAGGGTATCAAGGAAATATAATATGCCACCATATTTAGTGGCTCAATGTTCTAGCCAACCATGCACCGCGTTAAGAGGAGAGAAACCAGCACCAATCAGTGGCGGGAGCACAGCACCTTCTGTACAGGACCACACGGTCCTACGGAAGAAGACGCGTTAGTCAAGCTCAAAAACATTGTGGTTACCATCCGTCATCCAACAAGTGCTTAGTCAGCTCTTACTTTGTGTTATTAATAACATCATGCACTGAGACACAGATGCAACTCTATGCCATTCATAAAGTTCTACGGCTGGAGGGCAAGATGTTAAAAGCACACAGCTAATTACATATGCAGCAAGAAAGCCAAGGTCAGACATGACAGTAGCAGTGGGTCTCCAGAAACACAGCTCTCTGCAGGAGGCAGGTGGTTTGCATTTTGGCACCTGCTCTCTGACTTCCAAAGTGGTCACTGTTTTAGTCTTGTCTCCTGCAACTCTAATATGGGAATTAAATACCTTACATGATGGCTTTTTACACCAGCTGCAAAGTCTAACCATCCGCCCTCTGAAGAGGCGCTGTGTCCCCTTCACATGAAGCTAAGCAATGCCTGCTTGACCCCCACAATGCAGAGGTGACCCTCCATCCTCCAGGTGGGATCAGACAGAGCCCTGAAGCTCGCACCCCCAGCTGACTTTCTCAGACACTTCTGCTCAGGACTCAGTCTCTTGGTGGGCATCACCAGGATACTGCTGACAGAAGCCCAATCAGACAGGACCTGTGAGTGAGCGCTCTGATGGTTCTAGCTGGTGAGTGAAAAACCCACTTTCGTAGCAGATGCTCCTTCCCTCAGGGTTGCATCCCAGGGTTCTACCAACCCAGCCATTCCAGGCTCTGCTGCTGCTGAAAGCCTGGACTCTTAGAATGAGCCATGTCCATTCTGAGTTCCCAATTTGAAACTCTCATCTTAGAATCTACAATCATCAACATGGTCCCCACAGCTTTGTCGCAATTAAGTCTCTAGGTGACTTGATATATTGAAATACATATCAGAATCCTCTCCATCCATATCCACCGTTGTTACAATCAATGTGAAACAGACAGCACTGATGTTTGAGGATAGTGGGGATTATGTCAAGGGAGAGACTGTCATTATGTGGCTCATCAGAAACTCAGAGGAAGGACCATAAACTTGATACCATACCTGACATACCTCAGAGGAAGGGCCATGTACCTGATATCATAGCTTGATGATATGCCAGGCATGGTGCTGCACCATTATGTGGTGGTACACACCTATAATCCCCACATTTGGGAGGCAAAGGCAGATGGACCTCTGTGAGTTCCAGAGCAAGTTCCAGGGAGACACTGTCTCAAAAAGACCAAAAAAGAAAGAAAGAAAGAAAGAAAGAAAGAAAGAAAGAAAGAAAGAAAGAAAGAAAGAAAGAAAGAAAGATAGATAGATGATAATATAAACCTTAATTTAAAATTTAAAGTAGGAGCTAGAACAAAGGCTCAAAGGTTAAGAGCACTGGCCGCTCTTCCAGAGGACCTAGGTTTGGTCCCAGCACTTACATGGTGGCTAACAACCTTCTATAACTCCAGTTCCAGTGGATCCTACACCCTCTTGTGACCTCCACAAGCACGTGTACAGTGGTATACTTACATACTTGCATACAAAAATTCTTATACATAAAATTAAAAATACAATTTTAAATGGAAGTAGTGTAAAGGAATGCAGATCCCACATATACCACTCTGTGTAAGGATGAGGTCAGACGACTTGATTTGCTATAATAAATATGACTAAAAATAGAAATTGTCAGACTGTAGATAAATCTATTAAGTAACTGAAGAGCCACAAATCAACAGTTTATCACACACCCATTCAAGGCTCCAAGAAATGCAGACATACAGTATTGGAAACTATGCTGAGTCTCAGCTTCTGTCAGAAACTAGAATGCCGTGCCTGTTTATACTTCAGTCCACAGGAATTCTCCTCAAACAGGAGACGAGTGATGAGCCTCGCCAGCTCCTTCATCCTCTGAAAAGCCTCGCCATCAAGCGGGGTACGAGGATATGGATACCCCTCCAAGACTCGCTGCGCACCACGTCTTCTATCAAGGGGATACTGTCAAATTATCCAAGGCAGGAATATAGAATGAAAACTTACTTTTACCAAAGGCATATATCTCAAACTTCACTCAGCACATTTCAGTGAAGGCTTGTTCTCAGTGTTACAGCTGCACACTTTCAGATCACCGATACGGCAAGAACGAGGCAGAAAGGACTTACAGTAAAGTATTTTCTCCAAGTTTCATTTGCAAATAACAAAGCATTGTGCTATATAATCACATAAGACGCAATAAAAGTTTTTTTAATTACAGGCCTCTCAGTGAGTTGTACCAATGTTTTTTAACTATAAAACCTTTTTGTTTAT
>NW_008338533.1:5115012-5115935 GCF_000622305.1 Nannospalax galili | reverse complement strand
AAACCTTTTTGTTTATTCTAATATAATGAGGCTAGGCACAATGATCAATTTACATTTTAAAAAACGCTGACATCTGTAATTGTTTTCGGACAACTCCCTTTTCCTAAGCTGCTCATTTTTTTACTGGTAGAAAATTCATTGCATGTATCTGGATTGGACTGCCTTGCTTTTAATTGATCCATTAGGAATACACTGGAATCTTGCCCCAACACTCTGTGTTTCCAACCTGACACTATGTAAGCAAATGTACTTGCTGCAGATGGACCAAAATCCAATCCTGGGAACCAGGGCAAAATGAAAATGTGGCCTCAGGTTCAAGTTATAAACTTCAAGAATAAGCATGAAGAAGGACATATAATCCTGGTCCCTGCTGAGCACAGAGCCTGTGCAGCTGTGCACATCACACACACATCAAAGTACATGGAAGACAGAGTCCTGTGGTGACCTAGTGAGCAGTGAGGAAAATACACCTGGTCGAAGACCTAGATGGGGTCTGCGGGTGCCTAGGTGATTTTAAAACTGAAACTTTCCCCCAAGGAAAAGTGACCTGTGGAATCCAATGCCCTCACTCAGGAAAATTACTAATGAAGACTTAAGTCTCTACTGAATGCCTCAGCCAAAGGAGTTTCCACAAGCATCTTCCCATTTAAAGGAGTGCCGTGCAGCCAGCTTGAGGGCAGCCATGCCGCTCTCTGCGCACCTCAGCCAAGTGAGACCATCACCAGAGCAGACTTAAATCACTTGAGAAAAGTCTCCCTCGAATCCAAAACCTCACCCACCCATGGCTCAGGGACCACTGCAGAAGAGAGGGTGGAAAGAGTTTAAGAGCCAGGGTGGCACATGACAAGGAAACAGTCCTCCAGGCTTCTGGGAACTCGCTCATATGAACTTACAGCAATGGTGTCAGCATGCACAATGCACAC
>NW_008338533.1:5060658-5113686 GCF_000622305.1 Nannospalax galili | reverse complement strand
AATTTATCACAGCTTGAGAGATTTACCTCATAGGATTAGGGTGCAGGCAGAGTAGATAATGCTGGTGGAGTGCTTAGCTCAGTACTTGATACATATAAAGCATCCAAGAAATATTTTAAAACTGAAATTGAAATATAGCCATGTTAACTGAAATAAATAAACTGACCATCAGGAACT
Organism: Nannospalax galili; assembly: GCF_000622305.1. Lineage (NCBI taxonomy): Eukaryota > Metazoa > Chordata > Mammalia > Rodentia > Spalacidae > Nannospalax > Nannospalax galili. The sequence goes on along the minus strand of NW_008338533.1, from coordinate 5,113,509 downwards.
CAGGAAAAGCAGAGAGGGAGGATGACATATTTCCACATATAAAGACTTCTGGTTTCTTCCATTTGGGTGTAAACTCCAGGCTGTGATAAATTATTGCCTCAGATTTTCAAAGAATTGACTTAAAAGCTAACCCTTCCTTCCTTCTGTCCTTCCTTCCTTCCATCCTTCTGTCCTTCCTTCCTTCTGTCCTTCTTCCTTCCGTCCGTCCTTCCTTCCTTCCTTCCGTCCATCCTTCCTTCCATCCTTCTTCCTTCCGTCCGTCCTTCTGTCCTTCCTTCCTTCCTTCCTTCCATCCTTCTGTCCTTCCGTCTGTCCGTCCGTCTGCCCTTCCTTCCTTCCTTCCTTCCTTCCTTCCTTCCTTCCTTCTCTTTCTTTTTCCATTTTATTTTTCTCTTTCAACTGTCTTTGAGAAAATACTTGGCTGTATCCCACACTGGACTGAACTTGTGCCCTTGCTGCCTCAGCATCCTGAGTGCTGGGATCACAGGTACGCTCCAACAGCCCTGAATTGCATTTCTCAACATACTTTTTTACCCATTCTTTGGCAATGAAATTGAAAGAAAAAGCACTGTCCAGGGTTTTAAAAATTTAAATTTTTTCTTTGGTAATTTCACACATAAATACAATGTATTTAGATCACATCCAGCTTCCAATCTGTTTCCATCACCCAACTCCTTCCCACTCACTTGACAAAGGGCATCATGCTTGGTGCTATGAACCTACCAGGAACCCACAGCTGGAAAGTTATAGGGCTTACTACTATTATTTTGCTAAAGAAACATAGTCTCGAAATGCCTTCTAAATACTTACTTTTTTCCCATAGACAAGAACAACTCTCATTTCTCATCAGAAACTTATGATGGTGGTAAATATGGAGACTCACAAATGGTCAAAGTGCAAAGAACGAGGGACTGTGTAGTGTACAGCTCTAAATGGAACATCTGTATCACAACACTGTGGGGCCCTGACTCCTCTAACTGCTTCTTTCTCCTTCTGTAATTTGCTTGGCTTAAGGCGGCACTAACTCCATTTTAACTAGCTGTTTCAGGCAAGCCCGGGCATGTCCAGGCATGTTGTAATCTTCAGTTACCACCCCCATCCTGGAAAGCTATAGATCAAGCAAGCCCAGGCATAGAGCAGCCTTATAAGGTAAAAACAGAAACTTCTGGCCCCACCTATAACAGTCAGCACATTCCAATGCCCTAAAGACAGACCCTACCAATAAGAATCCTCCCTGTACTCAGGGAATAGGACCATCCAATCATTTTAAAGGATGCTTGGCGCACACAGGCCTCTGTGAAACTTCCCTATAAAAGCGTACCCCACCCCAGATCGGGGCTCTCAGTAGGATCCGCTGCTTCGGTGAAATGTGAAGGCCCAAGCTTAAGCCCAAATAAAGGCTCTTTACTGTTGCATACACTCCAGACTCCTTGGTGGTCACTGGAGGTCACGAGATCTGAGCATAACACACACACACCCTGTAAGGCTCAGAGAACATTGAGGAAAAAGGACCCACAGACTGTAAGAGCCAGAGGTTGGGGAACGTTGCTGTGAAATAGTGTCTTCTAGACATAACAGGGCTGTGTTGTCATCAAGTTACAGGAGCTGTGTTTGTCTCCATCAGACTTTTAATCAATACAAGGAACCCATTTTAAAGACTATTTGATGCTCCTAATCAGAAAAGAATATCTGTCCACTGTGGGGAGATAAACTCAAGCGAAAGGTGTTCAAAGGACAGATTTGCCTTCCACAAGCCTTAGTCTTTAGATAAGGCGATATAGGAGTGTGTCATGACATCATAAAGTAAACTGATGCGGTCTGGCTGACACCCCACACACAACACATGAGGAACAACTAAGGCTATGCGATGATCACTGGGGTCTGTTAAGACCCCGCAGGCTGTACCCTCTAACACCCTGTGGAAGAAGGGAGAAAGCCTTGGTAGGCAAAGGTGCAGAAACGGGCTTTGGTCCTGGAAGTATGGTGTGCAGGCATCAGGCCAAGACAGCATGAAGACACACGTGTCAGGAAAGCACATGGGTGTTAGGGCTGCAGGGATGTGGATCAGTTTAACAGCATCACTGTGTTTGAAGCATAGGTATAGTTCTTTTCTTAGTTGAAAAGACTGAAATGAGAAAGATTGTAGGCCACGATTATTTTTTAAATTGTCTCTTTTTCCAACCTAAAGGGTTTATTTTTATCCTTCAGGCACCAGGAAATAACAGAGGTTGCGTCCCAGCACAGCACAGTGAAATCGCTTCTCTCAAATGCAATTTTTTGACACAGGGACAACCTGAATTGGAACACAGAAGGACCTGATGAGCCGTAGGTGGTGGATGATGCTGAGGAGGAAACGTTTCAGACCAAACCTTGCCTTCTGCCTGGTAAGCGAAGGGCTGTGATGAAAGAACCGTGACAAAGAGCACACAGAGACCACATCTGTGAGTGGAAACACACTGACCTTGATAGAGACTTAGAAACCACACCCAGGAAGCCTGTTGCAAATAAATGGTTGGGTTTGGCATTGGGGAGGAAAGGAGAAAGGACTATAGAACAGGTTTTCATTGAAACTGAAAACCATATGCTAAGCTGTAATCAATAAAGCAATCAGAAAAAGATAACGCAGAAGGAAAACAAGCTGGTAAGTTGACTAGTTCACACATTTTAAACTACAATTCCAACTCAGCATCTCATTAATGGTAATTATAAAGCATCTTCTTCACAGCCATATAAAGACTGGAAAGGTTTTGACCAATTCAACACAATAGTTTTCCTTTTATGCTGCTGTGCTGGACAGCATCTGGGGCACATCTGGGAAGAGGGAACCTCAACAGGGGAATTTCCTCTATTGGATTGACCTGGGGGCATGTCTGTGAGGATTTTCTCCATTGTTGAGTGATGTGGGAGGGCCCAGTCCACTGTGGGTGGTGGCAGCCCTGAGCAGGTGGGCCTGTGTTGTATAAGAAGCAGGCTGAGTACAAACCAGAGGAGCAAGCCAGTAAGCCGCGTGTCCATGTCTGTGTCCATGTGCGTGCGTGTGTCCCGTGCAAGCTTTAGTGCTTGCCTCCAGCTTCCTGCCCTGTTTGAGTTCCTGCCTTGTCCCTCCTCACGAAGGACTGTGGTCAGGACATATAAGTCCTGTGTGGTACTGCTTTTGGTCAGTGTTTGGTCACAGCGACAGAAGGCTAACTAGAATGATCGCAGAAGGTGATGAACGAGAATTGGCCTTGTGGTAGGATGCATCACACCTTCATGAACCAGGAAGGTTCACCAATGACTAGATGCCAGTCCTCTGCTATTAATTCTTTAGCAATTTGGTGCAATTTAACTTGAAATATCAAATGAGGTTATTTCAGGATATTCTGTCAGCGCTCCAAAGTCGGAGCTGCATGCAGAATTACGTAACAGTTCCACAACATCCCCAACGTGGCGAGCACGTTCGAAAGCACAACTGGTGAATCTGCGGCATCCTGGTAAGAGAAGCCAGATTCTGCTGGAATGGGGAGAAAATCCGCAAACAGAAATGGGGGGAAGAGGTGCTTCAAATCCACAGGAAAATAAAACTACGTGGAAAAATAACGGATCTCTCCCAACTCAACATATGTTGAATGAATCTTTCATCAGCAATAAACAGCAAAGATGTTGCTCCTTTTTACTCAGGAACATTTAATAATAAAAATCAGCTTCTAAAATAAACATCTATGGTAGGTCTAACAATACCCCTTTTCGCCATCTGATTCTACACCTAGCTCAGGAGAGTTTGTTTTGAGTATTTCTGGTACAGAGCCTCCTCCACAGCCCAGGACAGTGGGGCTGGTTTCCCCAAAGCTGGTACTTATGACTACATAAACCTGCCCTTTTTATACACTAAAAAAGCACAAACATGTTAAAAGGTCCACAATTAACATGGGGCAATATTCACAGTGTGTAAAACCTACAAAGAGCATTAATGACGTCATTGTACACAATTCCTCTATGGTCAAGTAAAGAGAGAAACCAAAGCAGGGAAATTCTTTTGAAGAAAGATACACAAATGATCCACAAAAGAGTTAATGACAAGCGATACATATTCTAAAACTTGTGAGTCTTAACCAGCAATCATCATTATGCAAATTAAAGCAGTAATGGGCAATTTGTTTATTCAACTGGCAAGTATGGATGCATACATTTAGCTTTACTTCCCAGGGTAGGCAGAATATATACAAATTGCTTTCCCTCCAGTGACACAGTCCATCTGCAGAATAATTTCAGTTTCACTATCAGAAGTATTTAAACTGCACATTTTTAAGCATTTTCTGTGTTTACAGTAATGTTGTTTATTTTTCCAGTTTATTTATGCATTTAATTATAAAATATGTACTTTTTCCTAAATACATAGAAGATTTAACTTCTTGTGTGAACTTTCAAAATGGCAAAAAAAACCAACTTTGCAATCACCAGTAACTTGAACCAAATTAGTGCAGACATTAATTTTATAATAAGTCAAGATTGTTGCCCAAAATTAGAACATAAAATCATATCAAATTACATACTACCTTCCCAGTATTTAAGGATCATACACATATATTGACACATTCTAGTCTTTTACCTCTGGATATATTTCATATTATACATATTAATTTCCTTAAAGATGTTCTTTTAACACATGTTCTTTTTATTTATTATTTTGATTTTATGTATATGAGTGTATTGCCTGCATGGAAGTGCGTGCACCCATGTCGTACAGTGCCGCAGAGGTCAGAAGAGGGCTTTGGATGCCCCTGGAACTGGAGTTAAGGATGGTTCGTAGCCGCCATGTGGGTGCTGGGAATCGAACCCGGGTCCTTTGTGAGGGCAGTCAGTGCTTTTTGCCCCTGAGCATCTCTCCAGCCCTCTTCTTTTTTATTCTCTTTTAAAATAAAATTTAAAAAAGTAATCTCCAAAAACATAAATATTCCTTGAGAAATTTTATACAAATACTTAAATAAGAGTTTACATTTATTCCCTTGGGAGTTTAAATTTCCTATCAGGAAACGTTATCTTTTATTTTAATTAAGTCTCAGATTTCCTTATGGATCATTGGCTATGTTACTGAAGCTCTACCACTGGGCTGACGGTTTAGGTTTCGCCACTTATACACAATTTTGCTCATCAAGGAGTATTTTGATCATGTTGTTAGTCATTTCTGCATCGCCCTGATCCAATTCCCAGTATTTACAACCTTAGTGAGGAAAGCTTTATTTTACCTCAAGTTCCAGATGATTCAGTGCATGGTGCCTTGGCCCAAGACACTTGTTGATGCTGGTACTTACAGGATGCTGCTCATCTCCTGGTGAACAGGAAGCAAAGACAGCAAAGGACTGGGGACTAAGCGTGGCCTTCAAAGTTGCTAACCTAGTGACCCACCTCCTCCAGCTAGGGCCCCACCCCCAAGTAGAGATCAGGTCTTTACTGTCCCCTGTGGGACACATTTCATATTGGACCAGAATGAGGACCTCCTTTCCTGAGCCAGTTCTCTCTATTGTTTGTGCTGAGCTAAACAAACTCCTCCTTTACTGGACCTCACATCCTGTTCCATCTTCCTCCCCTTTAGAGAGATGCATCTGCGTCCTCCTCTGTGCATCCATCTTTACGCTATCATTTAAATGCAGGTTCCCGCTGGACTATCATACTCAAATCTCTCCTGCTGCGTTCTCTACATTAGAAGAGAGTTACACCTGTTGACGGTGAAGGGGAAGGACTAATATCTCCTTTCAGCCCATCATGTGATTCTTTGAGGGTGAGAACCGGTGTCCTGACAATCATTTTGAGCTCAGGCAGCAGCAGCAGATGGGAACCAAGTATACAAACACAGAGCCTTGAAGACTTCGCACACTCACATCACAACTGTTAGTTAAAGCAACAGTCTCAACACATAGCTCCGGCTGGCTTGGAACTCTGCATCGACCCAGCCGGTCTGGAACCTGCAGTGATCCTCCTGTCTCTGCCTCCTGAATGCTGGGATGGGACATTATATTCTGAGCAAATAGAATCTGGGAGGAATCAAAGCTGAGCTCTTATTCAAGAAAGCAGATTTCAAATCATTGGGAGAGACTGAGAAGGTCCTTACAGATTGTTCAAAGGAACAATCCATCAAGAATCACAAGTATCTACTCACTGAATAGTTGTGCACCCAATATCACTAAACAAAAACATTGGTGGATATGAAGGGATAGAGAGGTGCTACCACAATAATGGTGAACTCAGTACCTGATCTCACCAGTACATAGGTTACCCCCAACAAAGACATCAACAAAGAAACATCAGAGTTAAACTATATCATAGAGCAGACCAACCTAACAGACATCTACAGGAAGTTCCACTCAACACTCATTTCAGGGGTTCATTGAACTTTCTCCAAAACATCATACTTCAGGTTATAAAGCACATCTTCACAAATACATAAAGCATTAAATAATTTCATAAAACTAATTCAATTACAATTCAACAGCAAGAGGAACCATTTAAAAAGCATTTAAACACACGGACCTGAACTGTACACTTTCAAGTGATCATCTGACAGTTAAAGAAATCACACCGAAGTTAAAGAATTACTAGAATTAGGGGCTGGAGAGATGGCTCAGTGGTTAAGAGCACTGGCCATCCTTGCAGAGGAGCCAGGTTCAAATCCCAGCACCCACATGGCAGCTAGCAACTGTCCATAACTCCAGTTCCAGGGGATCTGATGCCCTTTTCTGTCCTCTGTAAGCACTGCAAGACACGGGTGCACTTACACACGTGCAAGCATAACACTCATACACATAAAATAAATTATTAATTAATATTTTAAAAAGAATTCCTAGACTCAAATGAAAAAGAGAACTTGTGGGGTTCACCAAAGCCATTTTCCAAGGGAATTGTAAAACTATTTTACTAATGCCTTCTTTGAAAGCCTGAGAAATCTCAAATAATTAAACTAGGACTGCATCTCAAAGTCAGAGAAAAGAGAGCAAACCAAAGCAATAGACAGAAATAATAATCAACAAAGCTGCACTGAGGCGTGTGAGAAGAGCACAGAGGGTCCAGGGAATGCAGAGTTGCATGTTTGAAAGATAAATCCCTACCAAGCTAAATAAATCAGACGAAAAGGCGATACAACAGATAGCACTGAACTCCAGAGGGACAGTAGAGAATGTTTGAAAAGTGAGAACTCCAATAAATTACAAAAGGTAGACTGACAGAATTCTACTAGACTTAAAAACATGAGCTCTTGAGTTTGCATGGGTCCTGTGCATCCTGACACCATTGCTGCAGATTCTTATGAGCAGGGCCCCAGGAGCCTGTAGGACTCTATTTCCATATGATCATGCACCTCATCCCTGGTTCTCACAATCTTCCCCACCCCCTTCTGGAAGGGGTATAAAGATGATTAAGATTGATTGAGATGTTCTGGAAGAAACACACAAAAATTCAATAAAAAATCCCTCCCCCCATGATTTCTACTACACTGTTAAAGATCAGCACTTACTGCTCATAGAGAGGACCCGAGTTCAATTTTCCACACTCCTGAGCTATACTGTTAAAGACCAGCACTTACTGCTCAGAGGGGACCCGAGTTCAGTTCTCCACACTCCTGAAGGGCTGACTACAGATGGTCAGATGCTTCCTTTCTGGCTTCCACATATATACACGTGAACACACTTAAAACATTATGGTTTTAAGTCTAGTAGAATTCATCAGTAAACATCTGGCTCTTCATTGGGTGGCCTTTTTATCGTTGTTCAAATTCATTATTTGTTATTGATCTGGTTGGGTGTTTTATATCTTCTTGGCTCAATGGTAGATCATATGTATCTCCAATGTATAGACCAATAAATTTAGGGCCGGGCGTGGTGGTGCACACTTTTAATCCCAGCACTCGGGAGGCAGAGGCAGGCAGATCTCTGTGAGTTCAAGGCCAGCCTGGTCTACATAGTGAGTTCCAGGACAGCTGGGGCTACAGGGAGACCCCGTCTCAAAAAGACCAAAAAAAAAAAAAGCTCAAAAGACTAAAACAAGTACCTAATCAAGGATGTTAAAGGCTACTGCACTGCAAGGAACAAAGCTGGACTTTCCACAACTGCCATGAATAGCGTAGAAGGAACTTAAGGGGGAAGAGTTGTTTTGACCCACGGCTCAAGAGGTTATAGAGATTCGCCAGCTGTCATACTTAATGCCTGAGGTGAGGCTGGAACTCATGGCCATGGGGACAAGTCGACAAACTTACTGGGGACCAACTGTAACCTTCAAAGGCATGCTCCCTCTGACCTACTTCCTGAGCTAGGGCCCACCACTAAAAGTTTCCACCATCCACTAAAACAGAGCAATCAGTTGTAATTCAAGTTTTCAACACATGAGCTACTAGGAAGCATTTCTTATTTAAACTGTAAAAACAAAACAGAAGTTAGAAAGAACTCTCCTATTCATACATCAGGCAAGCTAGTATTGTTTAAACTGCTATATCACTTAAAGTGATCTACAAATTCTATGTTATTTCCATTGAATTTCCAATAACTTTCTTTTCATACTTAAATCCTAAATTTAATATATAGAAAAAGACTCAGTAGCCAAAGCAATCCTCAACAGAAAGATAAATGTTAGAGGCATCACAATACTGGATCTCAAACCATACTATAGAGCCATAGTGGCCGAAAACAGTGTGGTACTGGCACAAAACCAGAGATTTAGACCAATAAAACACAACAAAAAATCAACAAACCCACATACCTATAGCCATCTGAATCTTGATAAAGTGCCAAAAAGATATGTTAGAGAAAAGTCAACCTTTTTAACAAGTGGGGTGGAAATATCAAATATCTACACATAGAAGACAGAACCTAGATCCTATCTCTTGCCTGCTATAAGCATCAACTCGAAATCAACCAAAGACCTTAATGTGGACTGGGAAGATCACTCAGGTTATAAAGTAATTGCCAATCAGGCTTGAGTACTGCAGTTCAATCCCTAGCACTTATATAAAAATGCTGAGGACAGCAGCATACATCTAGAATCCCAGTTCTCGGGAGGTGCAGGATCCTTGGGAGCCTGCTGTCCAGCCAGTTTAGCTGAATTGATGAGCTCCGGGTACAGTGAGAGATCCTACCACCAAAGCTTAGGTAAAGGGTAACTTAGGAAGACCCCAGACATCAAATTCCACCCTCCTCCACACATACTTCATGCAAACCCACACATTTGTCTATACAGGCACATATAAACATGTACACATGCACACACACCATATCTTAACATAAGACTGCAACTTTAAAACTAGTTAGAGACTAACATAGGAGACACACTTCAAGTTATTGGCATAGGCAATAATTTTCTAACTAGAACTTTAAAAGTTCAGGAAATAATAGCAAGAATTGAGAAATGGGAACGGCACCAATTTTAAAAGCTTCTGCCTAGCAAAGGAATCAAGAGACTGAAGTGTCAGCTTACACAATGGGAGGAATCTTTGCCAGCTATTCTTGTGATAAAGGATAAATATCATGAATTTATATGGAAAACACCAAAAAAGACCCAACCAATAAATAGTCAAATGAACTGAACACTTCCAAAGAAGCCTGATAGCCAGGATGACGACACATCTGTAATACCAGCACTGGGAGGGTAAGGTAGGAAGATTGGGAGCCCAAGGTCAGTCTCTGCTCTGTAGAAAGTCCAAGGCAGTCACTACCACTATTCAGCAAGACTGAGGACTGCATGGATGCATGAAACACTGCCTCAAAGAAGAAAAGGAGGAGAAATGAGGGCGGAGAGTGGGGACTAGAGGGACAGCAACAAATCAGCCTGTATATGCACAGAAAAACTGTCACTGCTGGGACTGATGAAGTAACTACGGGGCTGAAGGTGCTGGTCTTGGACTTCTGGCAACCTGAGTTTCATTCATGCGAACCAAGTAAAGGTCGAAGGAGAGAATCAACTCAGAACGTTTCCCTCTGACCCCCACAGATGTGCTTTCGTACACACCGTGCTCCCTCAAACACGCACATACAGTAACAAAAAAGAAAACGAAGAAATTGTCAATATCATTAGCCAACATGAAAATACAAAATGAAACTACACTCAGTCTCTACCCCAGACTGGCTATCTCCTACCAAGGAAACAGATAGACTGGCTATCTCCTCCCAAGAAAACAGATGCCAGTGACGACAGAGGTGTGTGTATAAATGCACCCACTTAGAAGCAATTAGCTGAACTACCACAGAAATCAGTACGGGAGTTTCTGTAAACACTAAAATAAAAGTAATGCATGATTCAGCCCTGGGTATATACCTGAAGGAATCATCAAGTCAGCAGGAAACAGTGACTCCTGAATACCCACATTTGCTCTGCTGCCATCCAAGTCACGGATCAGTATCGGTGACCATCAAGACATGACTGGGTAAAGAAAATGTGGTATGCACACACCATGGCATGTCGATGAGCCACAAAGAAGGATGAAGTGGTTTTATTTGTGGGAAAACGGATGGAAGTGGAGGTTATCGGGACAAAGTAAACCAGCTTCACAAAACCAAGGTTCGATGTCTCCTCTCATGGGCCGAAGGTAGATCTGGGATTATTGGAGAAAGAAGGGGCCAGAGGACACAGGGTGAGATGGTACATAGGGGTGATTACTGCAAATGTTCACCGGATGTATGTGCAAAGTGTCACACTGAGACCCTGTATTTTAGCTAACTGATATACTCTAATAAACCATTATTTATTCACTTATGGGGAGGCTCACACTTGACATGGTGTGTTTGTGGATATCAACGTTAGCTTTGTGAAGTTTGTTTTTTTCCTGTAAAGGGAGTTCTGGGAACTGAACTCAGGTCATCAGCCTTAGCTCCAAACACCTTTACTTACGGAGCCATCTGTCTTACAGCCCTAAACATGTTCTTATTTTCTTAAGGGTTTGGGGCAGGATGTCCTCAGGATCCACCTGTCTCTGCTCCCCAGGGCTGAGCTTACAGGTATAATCATGTATATCCTCTAATGTGAGTCTTAACTCAGGTGCTCATGTTTCCACAACAGCTCAAAACGATCTTATTAGTAGCAAGTACCAAGCTATTTCCTTGACATGATGGGCTGTCCTGATTTTGCCAGTTGCCATTCCGCAATAAAAAGACACCATTCACGTGAAATTCAGGCACAGCCGCTGCTCTTCCTGGGGTCATTGCACTTGGCAAGACCCGCAGCACCTCGGCAGGTTAACGCCCACGTGCATTCTCCCAGTGTGCCCAGAGGACGTGTGAAAGACGTGAAGTTCAGTCTCGAGTTTCAAGAAAGTATGTTTTATCTATCTTCAGACATGAAATTACAAAACAGTCAAGAGAATCCCACGAGCACACGGTGGTGCAGAATGCAAAATACCTTGGTCCACACACAGGCTCAAGGAGCCGGGAACAGCTCACTCTCGGTGAAAACACCAGTGCAAAGGGTACAGAACAGCACAGGCACACTCACAGGAAAGTCAGTCTCCTGCCCCACACCCTCTGAAGGAGCATCCCTCCATCCATCTATAAATCAAATATATAAATACATAAAATCATATATATAACCATATATATAACCATATATATATAATCAGGACCTGAAAGTCTAAATAAAAGAGAAAAAAAGGCTTTGGGTGAAGCCAGGTTCACAAGGCAAAGAAAGGAACACATGAAGGAGACGTGCACCTAGCATGTGAACCTCTCACACATGGGCCCAGTGAATGAGGCTGCTTCCACCCTAAGGAGCAAGAAATCCAGCGGAACTTCTTTCAATGTTTCAGGCTGATGTGACTTTAAAGAAAATGAAATATCCTAACTTAAACTTGAGAATATTTTAGCCAGTAAATCAAAATTAGTTTGAGCTGATTTTAACAGTTTGCGAAACACTTTTCAGTCTCTTATAAGAATGAGTATAAATTTCTTAGCTATGTGAGACTTTTTAACTTAATACCGCATAAGGTTTGTCATACAATGGACCAAAGTCCACCTGTTCTTAAAAAAGAAATCCTTTTACCTACATAATTAGTACAACCACATTTTAGCATAAATAAAATGGGAATTCAACTATACCTTATTATTAAACATTAAATGTGGTATTATTTCAAGTATGCATCAGAATCAAGCAATCATTTCTGCAACTATTAATCCAACTCAATCACGGCCAGATTTTTAATTTTGAAGAAATGTGATTGTACTAACTATTCTATGGAAATAATTTTAGCGAAACAAGTTTAGTAAACAAAGAAAGTATGCTGATATTTAAAATGACATTAAACATCTTCATAATAAAATGCTTTAGAAACTTGAAAGGTTCAAAAGTGGCATTTAACTATTATTTATATAAGGATGATTTGTCTACTATGTATAAGAAATGAAATAGTTGTGTAATCAAGAGTTTCCACAGAATTATCTGTGTGTCTCCCCACCCACCCATTTGTTTACAGGATCCCTTAGCTCGGGGCAGTCTGTACCCTCCGTCAGCAAAGCACAGTGAGGGTCAGGACCAGACCTTGAGATGTAATTACCTGGACCATGGAGAAGCAGCTAGACAAACCACAAGAGCACAAAGGCCAGTGGGAATACAGTGTATCAGGAGCAGAAATCAAGACTTCGCTTCACAACCAAACACCCAGAGTAGCACTAGATTGAGAAGAAATCGTTTCATTAGCCTGTGTCGTTAAACAGTCGATGAAAATGGTGTCAGAGTCTGGAAGGCCAGGAGCCCCCGCAGAACACTGCTTCAGCTGGCGGGGTGTGCTGGACCCGGTGGTCCCTCCAGGATGACCTTGACTATCCCTCAGCTGGTCTGTGCCTGGAGCCTGACCCTCCAGTTCTCCCTCCATGGCTCCTGCTCCTCATCTCTTCTGCTGGGTAAGAGGTAAAGAGGGAGGTGTGACTTAACAACTGAGAACAGGAGGTAGGATTTTATTTTCTATTCCTGTGGCCTCGGTGTGTGGTGTTCCTCCACCAAGCACTCCATGCTCGTCTTCTGGCACCTTCTACAGCGGGACTCCCTCTAAGTTTCTCTTTTTTTTTTTTTCTTTTTTGAGACAGGGTCTCCCTGTAGCCCCAGCTGTCCTGGAACTCACTATGTAGACCAGGCTGGCCTTGAACTCACAGAGGTCTGCCTGCCTCTGCCTCTGGAGTGCTGGGATTAAAGGCGTGGGCCACCCCGCCCCGCTATCCAGCCACATTCCCCTTGGCCTAGGGGCTCCAGGCTTCAGTGATGCTCCCCATAACTCTGAGTGTGAGAACTATTGAAATCAATTAAACTAATGTGTATTTATAATTTCTTGTATATTATCATCTAGCATTTACAAATAGCATCAAAAAGCATTTCACAAACAACATTTTTTCACATTTCAGGGCTACCGACCTTTCTCTGTTTCTTTTTGATTACTTGGGAATTACAGAGTAGAGACAATGACATTTAGTATCAATATATTGAAGTCCTTTGAGGAAGGAGACCTCAGCTGGTCTGTACATAATTGTATGGCTAGAGGGTATGCGGTTCAAAGGCATTATCATGAGAGAAACATTCTAGAAAGTCTACCAAATAACACATGAAGTTAATTCACAATGAATGAAGAATTAAAGGCCAAGACACAACATATCCTTAGGAGGAAGATGATGCAATTATGTGCAGTAAGTCCAATGGCTTAGATATTCTTCCCATAATTTTGTCTTTGACTTTGAAAATAGTGGTAAAGACAAAAACAAATTCAAGCGATAGAGACATGTGCGTTTTGTTTCTCTGTACCTTCTCCTAGCAGCAAAGTAGCAAGCACTCTGGGTCGGGCAGTGATAACGTAAAACATGACCAAACGATCTAGCACATGTAACAGTGGGCACCCTTCTAGACTTGATTTACAGCCTGAATGTTTCAGAACAAACCCTGGTTGAAACAGGATTTCTCAATTTTAGTTTCCTCATTAAAAAAAAATATGGTTTACCAACTACCTTAATGACCTTTTCAGAAAAACATAACATTCACAATTCTAATGAAATCAACTAATTATCCTTGACAAATACCCCAAGCTGAACACAACACACTACTCCAGAGCCAGCGCCTCCCCACATCTGTTCCCCCTCAGGATCAACACGCCCTCAGGAACTCAGGCTCTTTTCTTAGTTACCCTCAACCTAAGGGCCTTCCACAAGCACAGACAAGGTCCTCCGCGTTGCACTCTCCAGCTAACCACCTCATCTACCTAAAGTGATTCCCCTTCTAGCCAAACTTATCTCTCACCTCACCATCATCTGCCATCATCAGCTCATCCCTAGCAGGCTTGGTATTGTTACCATGCCAAACTCAGTTTCCATTACCACCCCCTGCAGAGCCCTCCATGACCTCCAGTGACCTGGGATCTGTCTCTTGTCAGTGAAATTTTTCATTGCTGTGACCAAAACAAGGACATTACCTGACATAAACAAGGAAAGAAAGGAAACAGGGGTTTTAGTTCAGGGTTTCAGAAGCACTTGCTGGAGCAGAACAAACAGCTCAGGAGGAGAACAGCTCAGGGGCACAACAGCTCAGGGGCACAACAGCTCATGCACACAGGAAGGAGACAGAGCACCCGGGCTGCAGGCTTTCTCCTTTTTCTACTTTCATTCCACCTGGATGCCCAGCCCTGGATGGTGCCAACCCCGAGGGGCACCTGTTCACAGCAGGGGATTCCCCCTTAGTTAATTCTTTCTGGAAATGCCTTCTCAGCCACATCCAGGACTCTGCTTCAGGAATCTCCCAAGAGCTTTCCAAGCCACTCAAGTTGTCGATCAAGTTTCAGCACCCTGATCACCCCAATGGCTGATCATTCCACTCTGGCAGGCTGGCCACCTTGGTCACCCAAATCCCACCAACCCAGCCTTTCACCAGCCCACTCTGGCCAGGGTGGCCACCTTGCTCTTTCTCAGTCACAACGAGCATGTTCCCACGTTGATGATCTTGCGCAAGATCTCCCCAAACTCTCCACTTCGGTTCCTTTGTGCCTGATCCCTACAGTTACTCTTCTTGGAGATTCTTTCTTTTATCTGTAACAGTGCTCTGTCTCCTTTCTTTTTATAAGCTCTACTTTCCATGAACTGACATTACAACACTCATGTTCACGTTACTTCTTTCCCTCTTCACACGTGAGCCCCATGAGGACAAAGGCGTCATCTGTGTGTATTCCAGCTCTGTCCCCAAAGCACTGAACCATACCTGGTCAACAAACATTTGAAGAACGAGTGAAGACAGGAATAAACAACCAAGCAGAAAGTACCTTAGAAACAGCGATTATCAGGAGGGCATCATTGATCCCAGGAGACAGTGGCTGAGCACATTTTTGGTCATTATGACTGGGAAGGATGTTTCTAGCATCTACTGGGTATTGTCACAAATGCTACTAAGCATTCTGCTATTGTGAAAGAAAAGTTCCCCAAAAGAACTCCTGCACCTTGGACTGAACTTCCTGCAAGGCTGACCAACTGATTATCACTCCAGAGACTGTGGAGAGTTTGGAATGTTGCAGGTCCAGAGTCTAATTACCATTTATCTCCAGCTTTCTTTAGTCCCCTAAACAGCTGCTCCTTACCCACCTCTGTTTCTGATCTAACATCCTGTGACTAACAGATAAAAAATCTTTTAGAATGTATTAACAGCAGACCACCCAGTCTCACCAATCCAAAGGCTAAGAATGTCATCAGATAGCATGAGACCTATAGTAAGAACTCTCCAGCTTTGCTGAGACCGACCTACTGAACGTCTCCACCAATGTATTTGAAAAGTGTCTTGATTTATGACTTCTTTGTTCTGTTACTATAAAAATGTAAGACAACTGTTACCACGCTGGAACATGGAATTTGGGGAAACCTCAATCTGTGTTCCCGGCCTATGGTCACTCATATTTGGCTCTAGAATGAACTATCTCATCCTCTTTGAGGTGAGGGTTATGCTTTTGCATCAACACTATGCACAAGACAGGCTCCAACAGCAAAGAATTACCTGACATAAAATGCTGGTTTCATCCAGTGTGAGAAACTTGACTCCAAAAGGGTTTTTAAAATTTAATATAAGAAGAGGTAAATTCCTAGTAGGAAATCTCTTTCCTTCCTTCCCTGGTTATTTTCCAGTTGCCTTAACTAAAGTCATGAGCAAACTAAACATGTACATATGAATCCCCCAGGCCGTGGAACAGAAAAAGGTGGAGAACAGGCTCACCCAGAGGTGATGAGTCTGCAGGAATCCAACTATGATCCAAAGCCACAGCGTGTGTAAGTGGAATGTGGTGTGGACGTCCAGGAAGTGCGCTGCAAGGTAAGGCTGGTAACAGAGTAAACGTTTCCGTCAGATATTCCAGGACTGGAAATCTGGCATCTACTATTCAAGAACATTGTGCTTCTCCTAGAACAAGGAAAAAAATCATGCCTGGGAGAAGGCTTTTAGGGCAGGACTCCAAAGGCAATGGAAGAGATTAATTCATAGCAGGATCCAGAGCAGGAGGCCAGGGGGTCAGGTCTGGGCTCACATGGCTGGGAGGAAAGCATATGAATCCAATAAGCCTGGGTCAGTGCAGAGGCAGGGTGGAACCCAGGCTCCAATCACCACAGGTAACAGGAGGCTCTAATTTCTCTCCCTTAGAGAAAGCTTCCTTAAGATTCCTCATGCGTTTTACACTGGACTTTGGCACCTGTTTCCTTCATTACACAGACCGTGATACCATATGATATGGCCCTGTATATATGTACTGGTTAGGGTGCGAAGCCCTTGCCATGCAGTGCTGGGTACACAACCTGGGTGTTGATAGACTCTTCAATGACCTTGTGAATAAAAGCAAGAAGCTGCGCTGCCATGGAAATGCTGCATTATTAAAAATGAAGGATGTGGATATAGAACTCCACTCTCCACCCTGCAGCACAAGACAAGGATCCAAATAATTCATCAGCCCCTTCAAGCCTGCAGGGGCTGGAGCAGCCTGAGACTCCCGAAACTCTGGACTCCTGTCTTCTTTGTCCCACGCCCCTCAAATAAAAGCAAGAAGCTGCGCTGCCATGGAAATGCTGCATTATTAAAAATGAAGGATGTGGATATAGAACTCCACTCTCCACCCTGCAGCACAAGACAAGGATCCAAATAATTCATCAGCCCCTTCAAGCCTGCAGGGGCTGGAGCAACCTGAGACTCCCGAAACTCTGGACTCCGGTCTTCTTTGTCCCACGCCCCTCGTCTCCCCATGACAAAGACTTCCACCTAACACTTTCTATGCTCCATAACCAGAACTCCGTCCTTGGGATAGAAAGCGGAGAGAAACCCAGCCTCGGAGATGCGGGAGTTTACAAACTCCTGAAAGAAGCAAAATCTAAAAATGCAAGGGCAATAACAGATGGCCGCAGGCTCTGAGGGAAGGGTGGAACGTGAGGAGAGGACGGTCACTCACAGAGAAAGACAAGCAACTTGAACTCATAATGTGACCTACCAAGATGTCAGTGAGAACTAACATTTAGAGATTGTATTTAAAGCTACCCACAATCATTTTAAAGCATTTTTAAATGAATGAAGTCATGTAAGTTATCCTCATGAAAGTACAGAATATTTTCCTGGAATATTCTTGAGCAAATGAGGTGAATGAACCCTGTATATCTGTGCAACAAACACTTAAACCTCTCTAAATCTTCTAAGGTCACGACACCCCAGAGGACCCACGTTGATTACTGGGAGCAGAAAGCAAATCGAACTCAATTGACCTTGGCTCTGTCGACAGAACCCACACTATCAAATCCAATTTTTCCATCGAAGGATTATGACACAGAGCCTACGAGTCAGCAGTCCAAGTTCACTGACTGATGTCAATTATGAATTACGGACAAGAAAGGAAGGAGTTATCCAGAAGGACAGTCTTGGACAGCATCCTCCTGGGACCACTCAGATAAAGGAATTTGTCAGCAACCTGACGCCTATGCATTAACACGCCATCCAGGGACTATCTGATCTCTGTATAGCAGGGATCATTTTTGGAACGTGGCGAGACAGAATCATAGAAATTAAACTACTTAGCATGATACCACATATCTCAAAAGTAAGGACGTCTGATCTGAGCCCAGCTCTACCTGACTGCAACATGTTATGATCTCCTCTGTCTTGGAATCAGCACACTGTGTCTCATTTTGGACTCTTTATCTATAACGAAGGACCTGACTTAAATTCCCTCTGCTTGGAAGGACTCTGGCATTGCTGAGATTCTCTCAGCCTCTTGAATGTTGCCATATTTTCTACAACATTAAAAACATTAAGTGCTCTGTCCCTTGAGGGTTGCCATAGTTAACCTTGGCTGTCAACTTCACTAGATTAGGAATAAAAGGTTAGCCCTTTGGAACACTGGGAAGAATTTTGTTAATGAGTGACGATTTCGATTTACTCTTTCTGTAAGTAGAGTCCAATGCCCCCCCCCCACCCCCCGTGTGGGTGTCCCTTTCCAGGGGCAGCCCAGACTAATGGAGGTGAATGGAGGGAATTTTGCTTTTTCCTGCCTGCCTTCTCTCTTGCTGGTAAGTTCATCTACCTTGGAGCTGAAGCTATTGTCACTGATATCAAATGCAGATGCTTAGGGCTTCCAACATGGGATGAATACTACTTGCTCTCCAGGAATCCTCCCCCCTCAGCACCAGATTAGAACTGCTAATGTACCTGCCTTGTAAACTAAGCAACTACAGGGTTCTTGGCCTCTGGAGTCTGAGACCACCACTGTTGGACACCCAGCCTGGATCAGGTAAACCAACCTAACATTCTCTTTTAATATGTATTCCCTCAAATAAACTGAGCTAAATTAATTATTTAAAGCAAAACAAGCAAGAAACTCTCTCTGAATTTTAATTTGTAAACCACAAAGATCAGTATAATCTATTGTTTGCATGCAAACAAAGTTATATAATGGTTTTATTTAGGGAAAGACTTGAAATCAAAGCTAACCTTTCATCAAATGTCTATTGAAAACTTTAACTGATAAGTAACTTCTGTGGATCTGGATGAACTAAGTAGTTAAGTTTTAGAGAATAAACAGTACACAGTATCAACACTTCTCTACATAAAATTCATGATGCTTTCTTTCCTACTTTTAAACAGAAAGTTCCAATCTCATAATTTTTGTCCTGTGAGTCCAATTTCCCTTCGTATTTCACCAAACGTCATCTTAAAACCTCGTATTTACACTCTTAGTTTTCTTTAAAGAAACAGAAGGTAAAGAATGCATAGGGCAAAGAAATGTTTTCTTGTTTTTAACAATGTTTGAGTATTCATTCTCATAAATTAAAGCCTCAGTGAAAATACAATCAACAGTCAAATCAGTGTTACTCAGTAAGAAAGAAGGGCGCACAACCCCAGATGAACAATAATGGAATTCCTTTTAAATTCATTAAAGCACCATTATTTTGATTTTCAGCTACACTTTTTTATAATTTATTTGCCATGTAAAAGGATTTAGTTGCAAATGATTGACTTCCTAAACGCACCTGAAGCTAGTTTGGTGCCAAGGCAGCAAATGCTCGATTTTGATTTCATTTATTAAATTATTAAACATAAATCAGGCTCTGAGTAATTAAAGTATTAAAAATATATACTCATTGAGTACTTTTCACATTTTATATAAAATAAAAGGAAATAAAAACATTGATGGCATGGGATAAATATTGAATATATTCCCATTTAAAGTTGAAAAACTGATTCATTACTATTTTGAGTTTCATTCAAATTCTGGGTTCGTGGCGATTAAAGAAGATAATCTGCTCTCTCCTCCAATTACGGTGTAAGTGTGAACCACAGAGACAGAGTCACACGTAAATTTGTTTTGCAATTTCTGATTGTGCTAACGGTAATGTATTATTTCACTCTGGGACATGAAGCGATGATAAAACAAAGTAAAGGCTGCTGTTGCTGCTGAATACATGGTGGACCCGGGCGCCCAGCACTGCGGACAGACCGCAGCGACACAGACAGTCATGCTTTCTGAAGGAGGGAATTAGACTCAGCCAATTCTATCATATAAGTATGTGACTACACTACATTTCACGGCAATGTTATAATCCATGCATATAAACTAGTATGCAATGTTTTGATGCTATATGTAGACTCAGAGGTACCTTTTTATGGTTTTAAACTAGAGGCTAGAAAACTCTCGGTGAAGAGAGGTCTCTGTATATCAGAAAGACGCTGCCACTGGATCTCAAGCCTTGCCACCAAACACCCAAGTAGTCACAGAGTAGATGCACCAAACACACACGGTCATGTTGAAATACAGTTTCAGTTACTACATAAGTTTGGCATGGGACATAATTCCTAGATTTGTGGTATTAGAGAGGGTGGGAAGCAGGATCAGGGTACAGAAAGAGTAGATGTTACTTCTGTTACCAAAACAGCATGAAGAGAGACTTTAGGCTGTGGTGGCGGGATGCTTCCCGGGTAGTCTTAGGCGGGAGGGCTCTGGAGCCAGCTCCCCTGGGTGTGCGCCCAAGTACTCTACCATGTCATACAGCCTCTCGACATCTACTCAGCCCTGGCATCTTCAGTTTCCTGATCTGACAAATACTGCAGGATAGGAGGTAATGGGGTGTTATGGAGATTGGGTTAATGCAAGTAGATGTCAGAATCATGCCCAATGATCATAAGAACAAAGTAAATATGATGATGATGGTGGTGGTTCATTTTAATATACCATGGCCTGTCGGAGTAATTTAGTAACACAGCATCCATACTTTCCAGCTCCCTGTCACAGGGATATAAGCAAGCAAAGAGACGGATTATGTTCTGCCAGAACAGAAGAGATTCGCACGTATAAACCCACTCTGAGTCGGCAAGGACCGAGCCTGGGATGGTTCACCCTTGTGCCTCCAGCACTAAGCCGTCATCTGCTGTTACAGTTGGCAGTGGGGACCAGCTGAACAAGTGCACAAATACAAAAAAGCTATCCTGGTGCCTAAGGCTGTGTGATCAACAGTCCACAGAGCTAAGCAAAGATGATAGCTTTGACAGGGTAAGGCGAGGATTCTCCATCATGCACTGAGGTGCGAAAACAGACAGGTCTTAGAAGCTAGAGGCGGAGATGGTGTGAAGCAAGGATTGCTGTGCAGCTTGTGAGGCGTTCGTCACCAGGTCTGTGATGGGGAAAACCGGGGCAAACCTGGCTGATGGCCTCAATGTCACTTTCTGTAGGCCATGGGAAGTCTGGAACAGTTTGAGTGATGCGGAGAGAGCACCAGCAACGTGAGACATAAAATACATCCCAAGCACCAGAAGAGACTGAAGGCTGAAATTGGAATGACATGACTTAGCAAAGGAACGGAATTTTCCAGCTACTTCAAGCTCCCCAAAGATAAAACACAAGGAGACACTTCATTTCTTATGGAGGGTGGTTAATACGACCCCCAAAACCCACAGAACCTTCTCTGCACATTCCATCACTCTGCTGCCTGTCAAATAGCCTGCTTATCCCCGAATGCTAATGACCTTGAAGACATCCTGCTCACTCTCCAGTGCACGGTGTCCTCAGATCTGGACATTGCCCCTCCGAGTCTGTGCTGACACCCTCAACCCTGTGGTGGCCCCATGTTCTGTGGTAGCTAGCCTTCCCACTGTCTTCACAGAGTTCATCAAGGAGTTCATCAAGGTGACTTATTAAAGTGTGGATGGGGGCTCAGAAGACTTGGGATAAGATCTGAGAGCCAGAAGCTCTAGAAAGTTCTTGACCCATAAACCCCACTTGGAACACACAGACACACACAGACAGACAGACAGACAGACAGACAGACAGACACACACACACACACACACACACACACACACACACACCTGTCCTACAACCAGCGACAGACAAATACAGACACGCACGAACACACAGACACACACAGACAGACAGACAGACAGACAGACAGACAGACACACACACACACACACACACACACACACACACACACTTCTGTCCTAATATCAGCTTCAGTGAAAGGTGCAGTCTAATTTTGCCATCTGTGATGGGAGAGGATTCCTCCAAATGAAGCTAGGATCTTGACTTAGACCACTGAAAAGGTTCACAGAATGACTCAATATGAAGTTATAGAAAGGATTGCAAGAGGATCAATACAGTAGGAAAGGTTAACTGGGGCAGGGAACAGGAGGGAGAGGGTGGGCTACGGGGCGGAGATAGTAATAAAGGCCTTTAGAAAAGGCCATATAGAAATCTAGCACTATAGAAACTTCTTAAAGTGTATGCATACATTATAAAAAGAAGTTAAAGTGATTAGCCCTACTAGATACCATAGGCTAGGTCCTCTGCTAAGGAGGGACTCTCTTTTTGGAAGCTGCTGACCAGGGGTCCCTAGGACCCTCAAACGATACTGGTCACTGCCCAGCTCGTGGTTACTCTCTAGAACTTCATGGCAAGACCCTGTTGAAGACACCGCATGCATGAGCTGTGGAACACAATAAGGCAAAATCAAGCTGGTGCTGACCTCAAAGCCTCATCTCTACTGGCTGCTGTTCATGGCGCTGAAAGGTGCTGTGCCTGATACTGGAAGAGAAAATTCATCATGAACCTTCCCCACCTGTGAGTCCTGCACGCTTCAACAACGGGCCTGGTAAGACGTGACGTCTGGCGCAATAGTTACATGACTATTATGGGAGTAACCAATTGGTTTCTATTTGGATTTAAGGTTCATTGTGTAAGATGGAACCTATACATTCACACTGGGCCTTGGAACGTGTGGCTAGACAGGCCACAGGACATAAGGGAGCACCTAATACTATTATTCTGCTAAATAGATAGAGTAATAAAGTAACCCCTAATGGTGCAAAGATCAACGCGCCTCTCAGCTCTCACAGAGAAGCTCCCTCATGCAGCAGATGTGATTAACACAGAGAACTACCAGCCAGTGTGCAGAGAATTAGAGAGCACAGAGTGCTCACCGCTAAACTGCATACCTACATCAAACTTCCGCCTCCCAGTGCTCAGGGTCCATTGAGGAAGAGGAGGTGAAAAGACTGTAAGAGCCAGAGGTGGGTGCTGGACGACCACAAGGAAACAGAGTTTTCCAAAACGTTGAGAAGTCACTCATATGAGCTCACAGCAACACTGACACCATGCACAAATACTATGGACACTCACATCTGACAAAATCCAAGCACAGGTGGGAACTAGGCAAGTGTCCCCAGCCTTCCCTGAGAAACTACTGGAAACTGATGGCTGCTGGGAAGGGGCGAGTCAATCAAGCCAATCTCTTTAAAGAGTGTAACTCTTGGTACGTTAACCGGGCTGCAGTGGATGGACCCCTACCAAAAGTACTGGGGGACACAAATTTGACTCTGTAGGCCTTAAACATGAAATTGTTTGGGCCAGGGGTAGTAAGGGATGTGGAGATACAGGAGATCTAAATATGATCAAAATATAGCATATGAAGTTCACAAAAATTCAATAGAAAGGCAGAAAGGGGGAAGTGAGTCTATTAGCATTTACTTCATATTTAAATATGAGCACAGAGAGACAGAGAGACAGAGAGAGACAGAGACAGAGAGACAGAGACAGAGAGATAGAGACAGAGAAAGACAGAGACAGAGACAGAGAGACAGACAGAGAGACAGAGAGACAGAGAGAGGGGCTAAGTGTGTTAATAGCTATGTAAAGGCCTGCAGTCACAGGAGGACCTCAAGTATGAGACCAGCTGTACTGAGTAGCAAGTCCCAGCCAGCTTTGTTTATATAGATCTTTTCTCAACCATCCCCAAATTTTCCCAAATAAAAATCTCTGTCTTTGTGGGCTTTCTTTCCTTATTGTGCGTGTGTGTGTGTGTGTCTGTGTGTGTGAGACAGAGACAGAGAAATGGATTCTGCTTAAGTTATGTTGATCAAAGACTAATCTGTTACTGAGTTCAAAGATATACACAAAAAATGAGCTGATTTATGTTATAGAATTTTCTTCAGTAAATTAAACTGCAAGTTGGTTTATGGGGAACATTGTTTATATTTACAGATGAGAGAGCTTCCTGAAAAAATTGAAGGTCACATATGTTTTGACTTTGAACATGGTCCACTTGCAGTCCTTCAGGGATCTTTTAGAAAAATAAGCATCTTCTTTTCAAAATATTTTATTTTTATTTCATGTGTATGAGTGTATTGCTAGCATGTATGTAAGTGCACCCGGGTCATGCAATGCCTGCAGGGAGGTCAGAAGAAGGCCTCAGATCCCCTGGAACTGGAGCTACAAGTAGTTGTTAAACACCATGTGGGTGCTGGGAATTGATCTGGGTCCTCTGCAAGGGCAGTCAGTGGTCTTAACCACTTAGCCATCACTCCAGCCCCAGGAAAACAAGCATCTTCTACGTAGACAACCCTCAAAGCAGTTTTGGTTTTGACAATTGTGTTAAACCCCCAACTCTCAGCTAGCAGGAGATGTTGGCTGGCTTCCAGGGTGTGCGCCTCCTCCCACATCCTCTGAACCTCCTGGTCTTTCCCTTCAAGATGTTTAAGTCTCTCCTAGAAAGGCTCCTCCTGGTCACAGCTCCAACTGCTATCTCTGCCTCCTACCCTCACTGGGTAAAGCTTTTCCTCCTCATTTTGACATTGAGACTCTCTGGTTTTTTTTTTTTTTTTTTTTTGCTTCTGGGCTACAAATAAACTGTCTGACTTTTTTATTCTCAATTTTTCTTTTTCTATTTATACGTCTGAAATTTTTTATGTGAGTTTATCTTGTACTACAGTTGTATTTAAATTAAAGGCAGTATTTATTACTTGCCTGCCCAGCAGGCACTTTTCTGACTGAGCCACCTCCTCAGTCTCACCACTCTCTACTCTCAATTGTATCATGATATAAGTTAAACACAGTGTCATATATAAATACTTCTTTGGGACAAATGAAATTTAAATATCCCATTATTATGTAATAAGGAAGTATATCTCTATCACAAAGCTTTATTATAAAGAAGGCACATCAGCTGAAATAACTTCCCATCATTGTGCTGTCTCTTCTACTAATGGGATTGTAAATAACATGTTATACCTTTCAATAAGGCATTCTGAATCTTACTGGATTATTTTATGTGGAGACATGCAGTAAATGAACTTTTCTAAGTTGCCCGAGTTTCCATTAGAGGGGGAAGTGCCCTTGGCATTCTGAGCTACAAAACCCAGTGTCACCCAGCACCCTCTGTGCCCATGCTAGAGCCTTCGCAACCAGCCTCCCACTGTGGCCTCTGTGGGGTCTGCCCCCTGGCAGCTTGCATTCTCCCCATTGTCTACGCCACACTCGGATGTCTTTACCCAGCTGCCTCCCCTGGCTCCTCAGTCCCACAGCCTTCTGGGAGGCTTCCTGTCTTAAGGCATAGGCCCCGCTGTGGTTCCACGCAGTCTGTCACCTGTGTGCTCAGTGTTCATATCCACCGGCATTCGGGTTAGAAGACCCCGCAGCTGCCCATTGGGCACAGTCTGTGGGGCAAGACACTCATCACATCAGCAAGCACAGCTGTTCTTTGTGTGAAGAGGACAGAGCGGAGAAAACGAACCAAAACAAGACACAGGACAAGTTGGCTCCGTTTTCCACACAGACCTTTTCCTCACCCAAAACTTTAACTTTTTCCTAAAGCAGACATTTTCTTTCAAACTTTGAAAGATGTCTCCAGACAAATAATTTCAAGATAAAAATAAGAAATGAAAAAAATAAAATAGAATCCCATCTCAGGGAGAAAAAGCAATTACCTTGGAACAAAACCCAGACGTCTTCTCACAGCTCAAAGCCCCCACTGTGTCTGGCCCAGCCGGTGTCTCCAAAATCACCACAGATTTCAACCCAAGTTCTTAAACTGACTCGCCCACACACACACACCAGGATTTGCTTCCTAACATAACTTCATTACCACCTCAGAATTGTTTGTTGTTGTTCAAGTCCTACAGGCCCTCCCATCCTCGCACTTAACTGTTTCTCTGAAGCTTTTACAAGCATCCCACCTTCGGAGATGCCCATCATTCCCTTCCATCCAAACCCTCTTCCCACCCACCAGTCTGATGCGATCTTATGTGATCTTATATTCTCTTTACTTCTCAGTAGCTGGCACATCCTGGGGTGTTATGCAGAATGAGCTTAGTTACTGCTTACTGACTGAACATGACTTATGACCGCCCCTGCTTTACCATCGCACCTGCAGGGGCCGCGCTGTGCTGTACAGGGAACGGTGAACCATCTTTCCATGGACAGAGGTGGCCAGGAAAGGCCTATAACTGGGTTTGGGCGGAGACACTGAGATGGCAACTCTACTCATGATTCTTCTTAAAGCTCATGTATCCTCTGCAATAACTTTTAGAAACTAGGGACTGGAGGGATGGCACATGGTTAACGGTTAAGAGTACCACCTCTTCTTGCAGAGGCCTGGGGTTCAGTTCCCAGTACCCACATGACGATGAGAAACCATCTGTAACTCCAGTTCTAGGGCGTCCGACACCCTCTTCTGACCACTGTGGGCATTGCATGAGATGGGTGCACTTACATACATGCAAGCAAGACCCTCACACATATAAAACAAACAAATGGTTAGAAAAGGCATTGCAGTGAAGGCACAGAGATGTGTTTGACTTTATGTAGATGAGTATTGCCTGCTATGTCACCAGTAAACTAAACCATCGTATCTGAGACTTGCCTTTTCAGACACACACTACATCCTGTGAGCTGAAAGGAGTTCTAGGCCTTAACACACTGGGTCAACACAGATCCCTTCTGAGGTATGCAGCTGGCTGTGGAAGAAAGGTAGGGCACATTCACAGACACCTGGGGACACTGTCCATTACACACGTGGGCTGTGTGGTGTAGGCTGCTTCTCTACCACATGGCTCTTGCCACATTTACTCTAGCAGGTAATTTCCCCCCTTAGCCTATGTACAGTTTCAGAAGTTTCTCAGATGTGTTTACACCAGTAGCCACAGACGTGCCACTCGCTGGCTGTCACACTAGGTCATGATAACAAGTCCTGAATTCTTTAAACCACTCAGAGCCAGCAGGAGGCTCCACACAATACCAGGGCGGGGCTTTGCCTCCAACACTGCAACAGACCTTTGTCTTTGGTTGTGATGCCATGATGGAGGGAGGGAAACACTTCCACATCTGGTCCTCAGTCCCAATCATAGAAATCTGTGTTTGACATAGGCGCCTTTCCAGGTTGTGAGCTTCTTAGGCTTCAAGGAAGCACCCACCATTTTCTCACGCTCCTCCAGAAATGTACCAGGTGGTAACATGGCAGGCCCAGCAAAAATCACTGCTGATGTCCCACCAGTGAGCCCTTAATCACTTATTTCCTGGTCAATCACTTGACATAGCCTCTTAGTAGAAACATTGGAGTAGACTTTATATACTTAGGGGCTGTGATGAACAGAACGGATCAGCAGAAGAGCAAAGAGATCCGAACAGGAGATGCAGAAAGCTCGAGACCTGGGAGGTGCTGCTGGCATTACGGGGTATGCTGCTTGACAGGAAACATGCTTTCATAAAAAGTAAGTAAGAGGAGTACATTAAAATAAGGATTAAAATTATAATGCATTAAAAACAAAAACCAGGAGTGGTATAATTCACTGTCATTATCAAACGTTATATACTGCATAGCCCAGCTCACACTGGACTTTGGCACATGAGCAGCACGCTCCTGTTTATACCAGCATCACAACACGCAGGTGTAAAATCTGCTTCACTAAAGTGTCACCATGGTTACCACATCACTAGGTGATGGAAAATTTTGGGATCTATTATACTACTATTGTATAACCCTGTGTGTATGCTCTGGCCTGGACTGAAAACCACATCCCATAACTGTATGTCCTGTGGATCACACGGGGCGACGTTCAGGGGCTGCCACGAACGGTGGCACTGCTGAGTGCTCATACATGTCCAGTGCGGCCTCATGCCCTAAACACACAGTGTGCGCTTATGCTGGTGGTCAGCCTGTCATCCAGTTCACAGATGCAAAAGCCGCCAAGAAAAGAGAGAGGAGAGGAGACGATGAGGAGACAGGTAAAACTGGTGATGAAAGAATTCCTGACAGCGAAATGTGTTCTCAAGGACAACGGGAATTCAAGAAGCTTCCCAGCCAGGTGTGATACAAACGAAGTAGATCCCAATTCCTGAAAGCAAGTGTGGGCTCGGCCTCATGGACATACGTATCTGTGGGACCTGCCACACCCGTCACACGCATGCATGCACACACACACACTGAACAAACAGTTAAATGCATAAACAGCATCTATTACATTTCACTGGAAACCGAAACACAGTTTACCTCTGGCTCTTAGCCAGGGTAATTTAAAATATTCTCAGCAGGAAACTTGGGCAGTGTATGGAGACATTTCGGAGCAGCACTGCAGGAATCTTGTGGTTAGAGGGCAGAAATTGAGCTCAACATTATCAGGTACACAGGAGGGGCCCTCACAGCCAAGGATCACCTGGCTCCAAAGGCCTGGGTACTGCTGGTGGGAGGGGAATGATGGAAAGCCATTTCCAGAGAAGGATGAAAATCGGGGTACTGACATGGAAGGTTAATACGTCTTAAAATCTTATTTCAGCCTATCACTGAGGGAGCCAGGCAGATATCAATGTTTTAAAGAGAATTAAAATCAGATATATTATGGATCAAGAAATTGAATGTGCAGATGAAGGTAAAACTATCTTATCCATAGGATAGGGAGAGAATTTGATCAGTCTTCTACTGGGCCAGCTGAGGTCATGCACGATCTGTGGAGATCAAATCGCACCCCCACTGAATTGGGACCAGGATGAGGAGGGTGTGTCCCATGAGGACTTAGAGTAGCGTCAGCTGAGGTACAGATTTTCCTAGGCAAGAAAGGAGAGTCTGGATGGAGTTGCTGCCACGGCTGAATGCCTTGTGGCCAAGCACAACCCAGAGGATTTAGCATTCACCAAAGACTGGGTTTCGTCTTCATATAAGTGAGCTATCTGGTCTGTTTACCTGATATTGCAGACATCTTAATCTACCCGATTCTCCTAGGAAACCGTTCAAATCTAATACCTCTCCCTCCTCTGAGATGCACACAAAATGTGAATCTTCTTTCTTCCTTTCCAATTTTGAAGTACTGGGGATCAAGCCCAGGGCCTTAATTAAGCACACAAGATGACCATTCTACAACTGAGCTACAACTCCAGCCCAGCCGTTATTTACAATAGCCAAAAAACGACATTTAAAGTGAATTATCTGTTCTCTATCTCCACTTCAATAGCCAAGCTCAACTGAATATAGCAAGAAGTATAATGCATAATAAAATACTCTGTTTGCCTAGATAATAAAGCTAAAATCAAATGTTCTGACTTTTTAAATAGACCTTATGGAAAAAATACATAAAATTTCAATATAGTGTAACAATGCAGACAGTATAATATCTCATCATAATCTATATGGAGGACAAATGCATGATTCACAGAAACATACCGGCCTGGAAATGACAGGCTGTAAGTTTAGGAAGGTCTGTCAGAGTGGCGGGAACAGGCCTTCAGTGAGAATGGCTAATTTGGGTTCCTGTAAGTCCCACCGGGGTTTCAGTGCCTCACCAGCCCCACTGGATTTCTCTGTGAATTATTTCACTAAGGTTGGCTGAGAGTCCATTGCCATCAAAATGCTTAATTCCTATGGCTTTCTAACCATTTTTCTGATTAAACGTAAAGACAGTATTTCTAGAGAGGAAAGAAATGCATGTGAAAGAAACTCCTTTCCCTTAAGGTCATCTAGTCTTTTCTAAAGAACGATAATGTCCTTTTCCGACACTCGCTTGTTTATTTTCTGTGTGGTGGGTGGGGAGGAGTGTGCCATGGCATGCATGGGGCGGTCAGACTTACAGGAGTCAGTTCTCTGCCCTCTATGTGGATTGGGTTCTGGGATCAAACTCGGGTCACCAGGCTTGGCAGCAGATGCCTTTACCTGCTGGGCCATCTCACTGGCCCCATCATGTTCATTTTTTAAAGTATCCTTTATTGTTTAAATCAAAATACTAAAATCTTCAAAAATGTTTTGACTAGACAAGAATAAGAGAGCTGCCAACACATCATAAAAGTGAAAACATTTTTAAGTCTGTAAAATTATGATATTCCAATTTGAATGGATAAATAAATAAAAAGTTATTGTATATAAGACAAGTCCATAGAATACAGGGTCAGACAAACTCAGCAGACAGCAGCCAGGATTATGAAAAGGTTCTCTTATTAATCCTGGATCTCATAAGTGCATAATGACTAAGAGTTTTAAAATTAGACAGCTAGGCTCTATGATCACTATATCTGGCATTTCTCAATTACTTAGAATACTGTGCATCACATTTAACTGGACGTAACACAGGGATGATACATGTTTCATGACACAAGCAAAAGAAAAGTTTCAACCAGACACACATTGTGCTACTGCTTCATGTGATTACCTGTGGCATTAATTAAAACGTATTCTCATTAGCAAATAAAAAATTGATTAGCTCCTTGCAGAAGGAGGAGGACAAACAATAACCAAAGATGATCAGTGGGGCGCTGCCAGTCCCTCATACTGCAGAACTACGCATGGCAGACGGGTAAGGGTTGCACACAGGGGAGATGAGAGCTCTCCGATTGCTGTGAAACCCTTTTCATTGTCCTTGAGCCAACATAATTACCGAGGACAATGGTAACTTGAAGCTTATAGTCTGTCAGGGTGCGATTTCAATGTTTTTAAGACACTGTTCCCTTGTGATGGAGTTAAGAAATAAATACAGGCGGAGAGATGGGGATGGAGAGACGGTTCGGCAGTTATGAACACCAGCTGCTCTTCTAGGGACCCAGTTCAGTTCCCAGTACCCACATGCCAGCTAACAACTGTCCATACGTCCAGTTCTAGAGGATCAGAAGCCCTCTTCTGGCCTCTTCAAGTTTGCACATGTACCTGGTACACCTGTGTACATCCAGATAAAACACTCATACACATAAAGAGTAAATTAAAAAATAAATAAAAAGCAATACAGCATCTCACTCTCCCCATCCAAGTGCTCCATTCTTTGCTCTCCATTTCAAATGTCACAATCCATAAACCACTATACTTACCTAAGAAATCATATTTCAACTTCAGTAATACAAGTTTGAAGTTGGGAAAGGCAAGAATTATATTTTCCACTAGCTCTATCTCATCATTATATTGATACAGTGATCATGGGGAAAAGTCTGATTCTTTTTTAAAAGTATTTTTATCTATTATTTGTATTTTATGTATATGCGTGTATTGCCTGCATGTGTGTAAGTGCACCCATGTCATGTAATGCCCATGGAGGACAGAAGAGGCTGTTGGATTTTCCTGGAAATGCAGTTATAGACAGCTGTTAGCTGCCATGGAGATGCTGGGATTTGAACCTGGGTCTTCTGCAAGAAAAGCCAGCATTCTTAACTGCTGAGCCATCTCTCCATCCAGAAGAATCACGTTCTTGTATCTGGGAACGTCAAGAGACTTCCATGGTACATCTCATAAACAGGAACTTTCAGTGAGCATTCCTGTTTTGTTTAAAGACACATGAAACTTGACTTAGCAGGGAACTAGCATAGTCATGAAAACTCTTTGTCATCAATGGGTTCAAGTTTGCTTTGTGGTACACATTTAAGTATTTCTAAAATGTTTACGGAGAAAGCTGTGAGGACTGATCCTTAAAGGAAAAAGTCTAGAACTTGAGCTAACAACTTATCCTCTTATAAATCTGTCCTTGAAATACTACTTACACATTATAATTTATTCTAGTCACTCCTGCTCTTTATACATCTAATAAACTGCTAGTAACCCTTGCATCATATCCCACAAAGCAGTATACAAGTTCCCCAGACCTGGCCCTGGAGAGAGAATTCCAACTCCTGCCTTCCAGACCCCATTCTACCAGGACTTTATCCAGGGAACCCAGGCAGATTTTATACTTGAAAGTTGGGGGCGACGATGGTGCATCCTGGGCTTATGCTAAAGTGGGCTTTGTGGATTAAAAACTGGGTTATTTTTAAATGTTTAAAAAATTGCAATAGATGTGTATGATGGCTGCAATCATTAGAAATTCCAGTGTGGCTGACACAAATACAGAGACACTGCAGGAGCCTGTTTTCCTCAGATGAGTCCAGAGGTATTTGCTGCTCTATGAATGACTTGCTCACAAAAAGCAAACATTTTCAGTGTGAGGCTACCTAGGGCAAGAAACAGAACAGACCTAGTCATAAGGGGAAATCTAGCCTCTTCTCTGTTCTGAAATGTTTGCTTCTGAAAGTACAACACCTGAATAAGATTTTCAGAAATAACACATAGTAACAAGCGTAAGTAAGAGGGACTCAGCAGTCTCCATGGACCCCAGGGACACCTACAATCCTTGCTGTTAGAGAAGCCTCCAGTGCTCAGGGTCCCTGAACATAATCTGAAGAACAGCCTGGCTTCAAATTTGTTCCTCTAAATGATGAAGATACTTTGAACTTCACCATAAACAATCAGGATGGGCCGTGTAAACCATAGGTCACTGATTATAGGCTAAGACAAGCAAAAACTCATCTCGTGCTTGATCTAGGCTACTACCGCATGGTACTGTTCTGAAATTGAACTACTGTTCTATGGGTCCTGTTCTGGGGCCAGTAACCACTAGGGCCCCCACACCTGAGGGCCCAGAACAGTTACACTATAATGTCATGGGTCCTGGCAGTGCTCTGACCTGATCATGAGCTGCCTGAGGCCAAGGAGAAGAGCTGTGAGCCCTGGTGAAGAGCAGAAAGCCCCCCAGGGATGCTGCTGTAGTTAGTTACACTTATGACTGCACCCTGCTTCAAGTTGGGAAGATGGTCTAATATGGTAGGAGGTGCTCTAACGTGTCAGAAGTATCACACATACTCCTGAAGACACACTAACAATAATCACAGTTGAAGAAACTAAATCGCATACAGATGGCATCGCTCTACCTGGCTGGAACCAAAAGGAACACAGGGTATCTAACAGCCGCCCAGAGTCATGTGCAGAAACACACATCTCTCCCTGAAGGAAGATGCTCCACAGAAGAGACAAGGTCTCCAGATGCCCGTGTTAAAGTAGGGACGTATGACATACGAAAGAGTACGAAACAGCAGTAATATGCACTTCCACAATCCCGCCAGTAAATGACTTCAAAGAAAGAAATTGAAGAGTTGCTTGGAAAATAAACCAGTATGATTCCTGTGCTGGAGAGCTTAGTTGTCACCACGACACACGTGGGTAGAGAAAATCTCAGAGGAATTGCCTCCATTGGACTCGCCGTGGCCAGTTCTGTGGGGCATTTTCTTGATGGTTGAGTGATGTGGGAGGGCCCAGCCCACTGTGGGCAGTGTCACCCCTGGGCAGGTAGGCCTGTGCTGTATAAGAAAGCAGGCTGAGCAGGGGCCAGGGGAGCAAGCCAGTAAGCAGCGTTCCTCCATGGTCTGTGCTCCAGGTTCCTGCGCTGAATTCCTGTCTTGGCTTCTCTTGATGATGGACTGTGCTGTAAGCCAAATAAACACTTTCCTCCCCAAGTTGGTTTTGGTCTGTGTTTTTATCACAGCAGCTGAAGGCAAACTAAGGTAATCTATTAAGAAAAACTCGGCAAATCTAGAAGAATACAGATGAGCAAAGCAAACAATAAGGAACGGAATCCATGAGCTACTTGGAAAACTCAGTAAGTAGAGATTTTAAATTTTTTTATTATTTTTATTTTATGTGTACGACTGTATTGCCTGCATGTATGTGAGTGCACCCATGTCATGCAATGCCACAGAGGTCACAAGAGGGCTTCAGATTCCCCTGGAACTGGAGTTAAGGATGGTTCATAGCTGCCATGTGGGTGCTGGGAATTGAACCCGGGTCCTCTGCAAGGGCAGTCGGTGCTCTCAACCGCTGAGCATCTCTCCAGCCCCAAAAGTAGAGATTTTTGAAAATGCAGAGATCTTTGAGGTAAAAATCAATAAATGAAATGAAAAGTGCATGTGAACACTTCAACAGGGACTGTGACAAGATGAACGGTGACAGATCAAGCAGAAGAATCTCCAAAGGTGAAGATGGATCATTTGAAATAATAATCAGAGACAAGGAAAAAATTAAAGACAAAAGAAGGCCTGTGGGGCAGCTGAGCGACATATTCATGGTGTTCTCCAGAACACCAGGGATTCTAGAGAGATAAACACTGGAGAAAGACACAAAAAAGATGTTTACTCAAGCAAGCATTTAAAACGATCCAAGTGGTGGCAGATGTGGGCACCCAGAATCATGATGTTCACAAGATCCCACTTAAACTCTGCTCAAGAGTCCTGTTCACAGCAAAAGGTCTTCAAGCTGTGCAGATTCAAACACCAAGACAGAGCACAAAAAGCATCAAAGGAAAAATGTCAAGGGATTTATAAGGACATCCACATTACGTTTGCAGCATAAGGTTCTGCAGAAACACTGCAGGGTGGGAAAGAATTGGATAAAGAAAGAACGAAAACCTGCCCCAAGTACTATATGTAGCAAAGCTGTCCTTGAAAAAGAAAGACGATGATGTCTTCCCCAGACAGGCAGAAGCTGGGAGAACTTTTTTTAAAGACTTACATATTTATGTTTTTTAATTATGTGTATGCGTCTTGGGGGGTTATGTGTTGTGAGTGCAGGTGCCTGTGGAAGCCAGAAGACAGCATTGGATCTCCTGGAGCCGCAATTACAGGAGGTTGTAAGATGCCCGGTGCAAGTGCTGGGAACCAAGCTCAGGACTCCTGAAGGAGAGAATACTCTTAATTGCTAAGCTGTCTCTCAGGCTCTGATGAACTTTTTTTTTATAAATATATTTTATTGTTATTTTATGTGTATGAGTGTATAGCCTGCACATATGTGAGTGTATCCATGTCATGCAATGCCGTGGACGTCAGAAGAGGGTGTTGGATTCCCCTATAACTGGAGTTAAGGATGGTTCGAGGCTACCGCGTGGGTGCTGGGAATTGAACCCAGGTCCTCTGCAAGAACAGTCAGTGCTCCTAACTGCTGAGCCATCTCTCCAACCCCAAATTTTTAGTCAGTAGACTAACTTTACAAAAATATCTATAAGTCTGTATTTCAATGGTAAGCAGAAGGAAGAGAATTGCTGCCATTAGACATATTAAAGTACAAAACTAGTAGATATAGATCAATAATATCAAATACATTACTACAATAACATTTCAAATTTCTATTCGGGATATTAATAGTCAAATGGTAGATTGCAGTCACTGCTACAAGATGTTAAAAAATATTTTATAAGAAAGAGGTGGAAATTAAGTCAACAGTATTACAAACTGTGGGAGAGAGGATAAAACCACAGAACATTTCTATGAGCAAAGTTAATAGCTTAAAATAATCCTTTATAACTATTAGATTTTTTATTAAAGCCTCACCATAAATTGCTGCACATATGCAAAGAAAGGAGGAGTGTTAAAGCCTAACACTAAAAGAACCCACCAGAACAAGGCCAATAATTGCAGAAGAACGAGGCCAAAGTGTGGAAGACAATCCAGGAACTAACGGTGTTAGTAAGTTCTAACAGTCAACAATTACCTTGAACGTGAAAGCATTCTAAAGAGGGGATGAAAGACACTGGCTGAATGGGAGTGAAAGAGAAAAGGAAACAGGAAGAAGGAAGGACTGAGCTGAATGCTTCCTGGAGAACCTCACCATGGACAGAGTCAGGTGGAAAGTGGAGTTTGAGAAAGGAACTTTACAAATGCAAGAAATCAAACAAGACCAGGGGTGCTAGTTTTTTATTAGAAAAAAATATATATTTTAAATTTATCAAAGGGAAAAATTCATTGTACAATGATAAAAAAGCTCAGCAAGAGGTTATAACAGTTGACACATAGGCGTCCAGTATCAGAACAGGGAACCATACAAAGCTAATATCATGAGATCTAAAGGAAGAGAGAGCATTGAAATAAGAGATGAGGAAATACAACCAACTTTCAGCAATGGGTAGATCAGACAGAAAAGAAACAGGGCATTTAAACTTGCTCTATATCAACAAAACTTGCTCTATATCATTGTTCTGTACACGATGTTTACAGAGTATTTCACCCAATGGTTAGATACATTCCCCTCAACAACACAGGAAATATTCTGCAAAGAAGACCATGTGTTGTGCTTAAAGCATACCTAACAAATTTAAGAGCACTAAATCCATCTCAAATGTCTACTTGGAGCACATAGCTATAAAACTGGAAATCAACAACAGGAATAACTTATGAAAATTTAAAGCTCACATAAATTAACCAACAAGCTCATAGAAAAAAAAAAAACCAGTAAGACAGTGGAGAAATTTAAAGAGAAAAATTTTAATTTATAGAAAAAAAAGATAGGAAACACGAAATACTCAAACCTATGGGACATGATGGTCAAAGCAATTCTAAAATGGAAATATACCAAATATGTACCCACACCACAAAGGTCACAAATATACCTCAAAGAAGTGGAAAATCAACGTATCTTTAAAGATCAAAGAGAAGTGGGTCAAATAATTCAAACAATGAAAAAGAAAAGACCACACATCTGACGCCTCAGAAAAACACATGGTGTAGATGACCATCAACAATTAGAAAACAGAGCTGACGGGGACAAATTCCTCAGCATATACGTAGTACTATCAAATCACAAAGAAATAGAAAACCTGAATAAATCTCAAGCAATGAGATTCAATCAAAACCAGACAACTTCCATGTAGACAATTCCAGAACCAGATGGCTTCATGGACAAGTTCCACCGAACTAAAGAAATGAACTAATTCTTCTCAAGTTGTCCCAGAAAATGTGAAGTGAAAGACTGTCTAAACACATTCCCCAAAGCCAGCAGCGACCTCACAGCAAAGGACACAGGAAAAACTAGATGCCAACCTATCTGATGCACATACACATAAACTTCCTCCACAGGGTCTGGCAAGTGACTCTGTCAGAGGGGAACAGCACTTGTCAGAGGGGAACAGCGCTTGGTCTGTAAGTGTGAGGTCTTAAATTGGACACCTAGCACGGGTGTATATAAAGCTATTCATGAGCTGGACAGATGGGCCAGTGGTTAAGAGCACCAGCTGTTCCTGCATAGGGCCTGGGTTCAAGTCCCAGCACACACATGGCTGCTAAAAGCCATCTGTAACTCCAGTTCCAGAGGACCTGACTCCCTCTTCTGACCTCCTTGGGCATTGCAGGACATGGGTGCACTTACATAGACGCAGGCAATACACTCATGCACGTAAAATAAAATAAAAACAATAAAGAATTTTTTTAAAGCTGGACATGATGAGACGTGATTGTCCTCCCAGCATTGGGGATCAGAAATAGATGAATCTCCAGGAAACGCTAGCCTAATGGGCTAGCTCCAGGTTCCAGTGAAAGACCGTATCTCAGAAGAGAAGGTGCATGGCTCCTGGGAAGACACATGAGGCTAACCTCTGGCATTACACACATACACATATGCACACACATGCATACATGCAAACACATGCATACATGCATAAACTCATAATTGCATACATCCAAAGCACATGCACGCATGTGCACACGCACGCACAGACACGCACAGACATGCACATGTATACACACACTAGCCCATGCACAACCTAAACAAAATACCAGTAAAGCTAACCCAGCTGTTTAGGAAAAAAGCATTGGATACTCTGCTTAAGTGGGATGTAGGCCAAGATACAGAAAGGGTTCAATATTTACAATTTAATAAATATATACAACACCTTCACAGAATAAAGGCAAAAGCATCAGGAAAAGCATTTGGTAAAGTTCAACATCCATTCAAAAACTCAACAAGCTAGGTATAGAAGGAATATAGTAAAATATGACAAGAGTCATCCATGGTAAACCTATGGATAGATAATATTCACAGACCCTAACAGAACATTTAAAAAATTTTAAATTTTATTAATTTTATGTGTATGTGTGTATTGCCTGCATGTAAGTGAGTGCACACGTGTCATGCAATGCCCACAGAGGTCAGAAGAAGCTGTCGGATCCCCTGGAACTGGAGTTATGGACAGTTGTTAGCTTCCATGTGGGTGCTGGGATTCGAACGCGGGTCTTCTGCAAGAACAACCAGTGTTCTTAACCGCTGAGCCATCTCTCCAGCCCCAGAACACTTCTTGTAAGTCAAGACCATGAGGGTCTCTACTCTCCTTTTTTGTTTTAAATTTTATGGGGATTGTGAGTATGCATGATGTGTGAGTGCTGTGTGCATGTGCCAAGGCATGCATGTGGCAGTCAGAGGACCACTCTGAGTCTGCTTGTTCCTTTCCACTATGCTATGACATCATCAGGCTTACACAGCAAACACTTTAATCTGCTGAGTCACCTCTCCAGCCCAAGGACTGCTGTTCTTGTCACTTTTATCCAACATAGTGTGGCAGAATTTCCAGGAAGGAAAGAGAAAGAAGTAAAAGGACGCTCAGAGGAAGAGAGGAGGCTGAATGGTCCTCATGTGAAGATGACATGATCTTACATGTGGAAACGATTAGACGGCATCAAAAGGGTTAAAAGTCGTAAATTCAGCAAAGTTTCAGAACGCAATATCAACATACAAGAAAGAGAAGTCAGCTGAGATAGACGTCAAGAAAGAAAATCATTTTCAACAGCGATAGAAAAAAAAGACAAAACTTGGGAATAAACGAGTCTATCCAAAGAGTTGAAGAATCTGCACAACGAAAAGCTATAAAACTCCGATCAGATGGCTCGAAATAGAAAGACATCAGTAGACACTCCGGATTGGAAGAATTCGCCTTTGGTAAAGTTGCTGCAACCCACAGCCATCTACCATTCATCGTAGTCCCATTAAGGTACCAGCATGGATCTTCTCAGCCATTCAAAAATCGTCTTAAATTTATGCGAAGCCAGAAAACACCCTGAACACCCAGAGTAATGTTGAACAGAGAAGAACAAAGCTGTACGTATCGTATCACTGACGTCAGAGCGAAGACAAGGCCGTAATAACCAGCATGGCACGGTACTGCTAACAGGCACATGCATCCATGGAACGGAGAACTCGGAGGAGCTGAACCACCGGGGCAGGTGATTCTCAGCAAAGGAGCCAAGACCACTCACTGGGGGAAGGAGGTCTTCAAAGCACAACGTTGGGAGAATCACGTACACACAAGAGAAAGAAGAGAGACGGATGCTGTCTACCGCCACCTTCGAAAGTCGACCCTAAGTGAACTTACAACTTAAACGTAAAACTCAAACTGAGAGACAAAGAAACAAAACCCAGAGGAAACATGCGCCATGACACTGCAGAGTGCCGAGTCTTCAGAGGGAGCCTGGAAGCAGACAGCACTCGCAAAACCAGGCGGGTGGAGTGGCATCGAACTGTCACCAGAACGGGAGGAAACAGCCACAAATACGCACGTGACAAGGGGCCAACATCCAGGGATCTCAGACAACTTGATATCAAAAATAAACCGATGATCTGATTTTAACCCGGGTAAAGATTTAAGCAGTCACTGGAGAAAAGCGAGGAGCACGAGTGGACACTGGGAACACAGGAAACACGTCAACGTGCTGAAAAGCAGTGGTAATTAGGGAAATTGACATCAAAACCATACTGAGATGCCATCTAACCCTACTTACAATGGCTCCTATCAGAAAGAAAAATAAAAATGCAGGTGAGAATGTGGAGAAGAGGAAGCTGCACCCATTAACGATCATACAAGTTCACAGAGAAATTATGGTCAAGTGTGGAAATGCCTCAAATCTATCTTATTATCTACCAGGCCCAGTAAAGGGGTGATGTCTCAAGGAAAACACAGCACTGTCCATTCATTAAGAATAGACAATAAAATCTTGTCCTTTCTGACAATACATATGGACCTGAAGAGCACTAAACAAAATAAGTCAGACACAGAAAGTCAAAATCCATGTGGTATCAGTCATGTATGGAATTCTTTAAAATATTATTTTTATTTTATGTATGTGAGTATACTGCCTGCGTGTGTGTAAGTAGGCATCAGATCCCCTGGCTCTGGAGTTACAGATGGTTGTTACCTCCATGTGGGTGCTGGGAATCAAACCTGGGTCCTCTGCAAGAGCAGCCAGTGCTCTTAACCACTGAGCCATCTCTCCATCCCCCATGTGGGGAATTCTTAAAGATAAAATATTTAAGTAGAGTATAGATCAGTGATTATTAGACTCTGGAAAGTAGAGGGAGGGGCAGAGCATGGCAAGGGGCTCCCAACTCTACAGGGTTCTGAGAATTTACAGTTAACAATAATCTATTTTTAATTATCTAGAAGAGTGCTTTCTTGAATGTTCTCACCAAAAACAGTGGTATGTATGTGAGATGATAAGTTTGCTAATTACCCTAATTTGAATATTGCACAATGTATTTGTGGAAACATAACCTGTACTCCATAAACATGCACAACTGTCATGTCCTAGAAAGCAAAGAAATAAATACCATAAAAGGATTATTAGCAGCAGAAAACAAACATCCTTGGAAAGGCTGAGTCCCTGACCAAAAAGGCAAAGGAATCTTCTGGAATACTAGAGTGTGAAAGGTTGCTTAGAAACTGGGAGCCAGAGGCAGAGTGCTCCTTCAGACGGCCCTGAGCAGCTCACATACAATATAATCAGCAAACTTGAGAAAGTAGGACACGAAAGCCATGCTCAAAGCCGAAACAATCACATGGTGATTAATGAGTCCCCAAACAGTATCAGTCCAATTAATGCTGCAAATTTTTATCTTGCGCTACCAGCCGACTACTGAAGAAACCAGACAGGAGCCTCGGTCTCACGCGGCTTATAATATCAGGAAAATAAAGGTGTTTGTGATGTTAGCACAGATGTTATTTATAATTATGTTGTTATAGTTATTATTTACAATTTTAAAATATGAAGGAAACAGCAAGCTCTGATTAAGTAGCAGGGAAGGAAACTTCAAACTTGGAGCTTGGGCTGTTTTTCTCTGAAGAAATTGCATTTCAGCTGAGTCTTAAAGGAGGGCTCAGCCCGAGATGTTGGAAGATTGATCAAGGCTCGGACTGCAGGCTGACGTGGATCACGTTTTAGTGCATCTAAAGACTGGAGCAGCTGAATGAACAGCATCTGAATTAAAAGCTTTTAAAATTCATTCTTTGACATTTCAAACATGGCTATAACACATTCTGGTCACACTTACCCCCCATCCCACCTTCTCTCGTTCCCAACAACCTCTCCCCTCCTCCACCTCTCTGTGCTCTGACTTTGTGAATCACAGGACTTAATCTGGGCCAGCCACATGGGCATGGGTGTGGAGCTAACCACTGGGGCTTGGCTAACTCACCAGTGGCTATTCCACTAAAGACTTGAGCTGCCATTAGCTCATCTAGGCAGCATGGGGACAATGCCCCTCCCCATCTAAGACCGGATATTTAGGGGCTGGGTCTGATGCACCCCTATGCAGACAACCCAACCACAGTTGCTGTGAGCTCATGAGTACCATGACCATATCATGACTGTAAGAGCATTTAAGGCTTCCTCTCCAGTTCTTGTTCTCCATCATGTATTTTTAACATGTATTTATTTATTCTGTGTGTGTGTGTCTGTCTGTCTGTCTGTGTCTGTCTGTCTGTGTGTCTGTGTTTTCACATTCATGGAGGTCAGAAGATAACTTGCAGGAGTCAGTTCTCTCCACCATAGGGGATGTTGCATAGAACTGTCCTCCGACAGGCAGACCAAGGACAGACGCCTTCTTTCTAAGCTTGATGACACCCACTTGCCTAGGATCATCACAGCTAAGCTTGTTGACTTTTACAGTCTGCAAGAAAGGGGTAAGAAGAGTCAGCCACACCTTCCAACCAACCAGTGAGCTCTAATTGCACTGGGGGGGTGGTACCTAAGGGTGTATATAAAGTGAGAAAGTCACTAGGGAGGGTCTCTTGCCACTTTGTGTGGCTGCAGGGATGTCACTACCCACATTTGGATGAAACTTTCCAATGTGACTTTAGGGAAGGAACACCCACAGTTGTGTATGGAAACCTCACTCATTACTGTGTAAGTAAAC
Source organism: Nannospalax galili (assembly GCF_000622305.1). Taxonomy (NCBI): domain Eukaryota; kingdom Metazoa; phylum Chordata; class Mammalia; order Rodentia; family Spalacidae; genus Nannospalax; species Nannospalax galili. The sequence continues at coordinate 5,071,537 of NW_008338533.1, read as the reverse complement.
TCAAAAAACTCACTGGTTTCCCAGACTGCAGTTTGGCAAAATGAAGCTTCCATTTGTCAAAGGCACCAAGGGAGGAGGGGGTGATGCTGTTTACATCTCCCAGAAGGAATTGTAGCTACATGAAACTTTCCAATGTGACTTTAGGGAAGGAACACCCACAGTTGTGTATGGAAACCTCACTCATTACTGTGTAAGTAAACTCAAAAAACTCACTGGTTTCCCAGACTGCAGTTTGGCAAAATGAAGCTTCCATTTGTCAAAGGGACCAAGGGAGGAGGGGGTGATGCTGTTTACACCTCCCAGAAGGAATTGTAGCTAAAGTGTCCTGGGGATCACAGGCTTACAGACTTGACAGAAAGCACCTTTACCTGCTGAGCCATCGCTCTGGCCCCACAAACTATGTGCATCTTTACCATCACATTTTTTGACTCCATAGTGATGTGCTTGAACAATGTTATCCTCACTGCATCATGAGATTAACCAAAGCAGCTCATCTTTATATTTAAAATGGCTTATTCACGTCAAGGACACAAGCATTCAATAAAATACCATGGAAGAGGAAAAACAAATGTGGTTATAAATGTAGTCATTAAGTATGTAACAGTGCAGGTTCAAAGCACACTGTCACAGGAATTCAATACAAGTTCCCATTCATCACTTTCCACAATAAGTCGCACTGTGCCCTTTGAATCTATTTCCAACCTAAAGCAGGATTCTTCCATTCACTGGAAATATAGGTCTAATTATTTGGTAATTTGATCAATCTGAATCTCATAAAATGATTTGCATTTTCTTCTCTGCCAATTTTTTCTGTTTGCTTCTAATCATGTCCTGTTCAGTTTTCTTTTTTAAAGACCTGTATTGAACCCAGAGCTTTGTACAAGCTAAGCATATGCTCGACCACCAAGCTGTGCCCCCAGCCCCCATCCTTGTTTAAACTTATCTTGGGCATACCAGCGACGTTCCAATCAATTATTTAAAAATGCCATTAAATTAACCCAGTTTCAAATCTGTTTGTTGGGGCTGGAGAGATGGCTCAGTGTTTAAGAGTACTGACTGCTCTTACAGAGGACCTGAGTTTGAGTCCCAGCACCCACATGGTGGCTAACAACTGTCCTATAACTCCAGTTCCAGCAGATCCAATGCCCTTTTCTGATCTCTGTTTGCATTGCATCATATGGGTGCACTTACACAGATGCAGGCAGTATGCTCATACACATAAAAATATTATGAAATATGTTAATTCTAAATTCTTCAAATCTGGCATCAACATTCTGTGCAGAGACAAAGGCTGGGGATAATGACCTGCATGCCTCACTCTTCTCTCCCTTGCAGCTAAAATGCCTTTTGAGAGGTATAAACAATGTCACCCCCTCCTCCCTTGGTCCCTGTGACAAATGGAGGCTTGACCACTTCCAGAAGTTTTAGAAAGAGGTCAAGGAAAGAATTAGACAAAAATGACCAAAATTTTTTAGTTACAAGATGCACTTACAGGCTATAGAGATATCAATGGTTAACAGAGCCTCCTGCTCTCCCAGAAGACCCAAGTTTGGTTCCTAACACCCATATTGGGTAGCTCACAACTACATCTAACTCCAGCTACAGGGGGATGTAAACTCCATGGGCACATTCCTATGCATATGCCTAAACACAGACATACACAAATTCACACAGTTTAAAATAATAAGGGTAAACCTTTAAAAACACATGTCCTCATATTTCAGATGAACCATTTCATTGTCAACTTGATGTATGTGGAAGCACCTAGGAGACACACATCCAGGAACATCAGTGAGGGAGTTTCCAGAGAAGTTTAAGTGAGAAGCAAAGAGCCATCCTGAATATGGGTAGCATCCCCCGGCCTAAGGTCCCAGACTGAATGAGAAAGGGAAAGGACCAGCTGAGGACCTGCATTCATCTCTCTGTGTTTGCTGAGCACCTATAGAGTGCTAATTTCTAGTCCTGCCACAGCAAAAGATGTCTAAAGTGTGTTATCATTCCTGTTTTGTTTCCTTAAATGCCTACAAGGAAGAGATCTGCAAATCTAACTATAAGCAGATCGCCAACCATACCCAATCATGTAATGGTGTCCTAATTTTCCTTTCTTGTCATAATTCACACCCCTATCAGGAAGAGGCAATATGACTTTTAATGAGCAAAGCATCTCGGTTCAGAAATTACGAGAGTGAAGCCAGATTCTTACAGAGCAGCCATGTACAACCTTGAGCAAGAAGATTCCTTCTCCTCTTTCTTTTCCCCTTCCTCCCCTCCTCTCTCCCTCCTCCATTGCTCATGATGGAACTCAGACCTTCAAGCATTCTAGGTAAGTGCTCTCCCACTAAACCAAACTATTCATTTACCTAAGTTTCTTCATCTATAAATTAAAGAAAACAAACTCCCACGCTAGAGCAGACTGAGCTTATGGTTAACTGTGGTTTGCTTAGTCTACTACCTGACTTAGAGAGAATAATCAATAAATATCATTCTTATACTTTTAGTAAATTTCCTTCATTTATCAAGAAGGCATGGTCGTCCCCACATTCTGTCCACAAGAGAAAGTTCTTTTAACAATGCCCTTCGCTGGGAAGAAGTCAGGGAGTAACTGCTAAGGTCCCTCCTCTGGGGCTGATGCTCTGTATTGAGGACTTTCCTCCTGTGCCTTTTGATTCCCTTTATTGTTATATTTAGTCAGAATTCCAATAAATAGGAATTTAAAAGCCAACCCCCTATTATTTGAGACAAGGTATTAAAAAGTACCATTTTATATCCATCAATATAAACAAAACATTCTTTCAAAACTAAAGTATTAAAGTAAGCACAGGTATTCTTCAATTATCATTTGTGTGTGTGTGTCTGTGTCTGTGTGTATATGTATGTGTGTGTGTGTGTGTGTGTCTGTGTCTGTAAAAACCATGTCTATACATGCCATCAGAGGACAAGAGATGGCATCAGATCCCCTGGAGCTGGAGCTACAGGTGGTTGTGAGTCACCCAATATGGGTGCTGAGAACCAAACTCAGGTCCTCAGCAAGTTCTCTTAACCACAGAACCATCTCTTCAGTTCTTAAAAATTTATCTTTATTTATGTGTATGATGGAGTCGCATGTGCACACCAGTGCAGGTACCCACAGATGCCAGAAGAAGTCTTCAAATACCTTGGAGGTTGAATTGTAAGTGGTTGAAATGCACCCAACATGAGTGCTGGGAACTGAACTCTGGTCTTCCGCAAGAGCAGTTCATTCTCATGATCACTGAGCTATCTCCTAACCCACAGGTATCTTTTAAAAGCCCCCCAAATGTATGGCGCATCACTCATCAATTAAACCACCTGATGGTCCTCTCATAAGAGCACTTCTTCGGGAACCATTAAGCTCTCTGGCAGATTTTAAATTAAACTGCACAGCTAACACTGAAAGACCTTCTCACTGACAACGGATAAAGAAAACGAGCACAAGGCAACACAATAATTTTCCCCTTTCACGTTCTTCTTCAATCAATCACGATTCTTTCGGGGAACAAAAAGAGAAAATTTTAAAAACTGGTACAGTAAAGAGAACTTCCTTACTGAGAGCGTATCTGAAGGATGTTTGGTCCTAACAACCTCACCAACTCCTGTAGTCAACACCTAGCCTCTTAAACCATGGGTGGCTACCTGGTAAGTATTCGCGTAATTGAAAATAGAGGCCCTGTCTCAAAAAGACCAAAAAGAAAAAAAAAAAGAAAGTAGAGGTCACAGAAAAACTAGCAAAAGAAAGAGGCTTCTGCAACCACAACCAAACTCAATGCAAAAATCGAACATACAATGGATCTGTGGTGCTTCTGACAGAACCCACCAGCTTTGTGTGCCCTGTCTTACTGAATACCAGTGGGCTTTGACTGAGCACACAGCCAGACAAGACAGCACAAACCAATGCTGCCCGAAACCCCACAGTTCATATTTGAGAACTGTTACAAACTGCAGTGGCTTTACTCTATAGAAACACAATGGTTTAATTACAGGAAATAAACCTTACTATTTTCCTATCATCATTCCTCAGCATGTAGCAATTTAGCATGTCTTTAGATTGTAGTATGTTTGAATGTTTGAGTTTTAAATTTTCTGTCTCCCCTTAGAGACAAAAGTTATGCAATCTGGGAGTCTTTTAGATAGACCCACTGAAGGGGTACTCCAATTGCCTCACCCTGCATCCCTGTTCATAGGAATTGGCTAGGCAGTTAGGGTAAAAAAGCCCCAAAGAAATGTGGCCAGTTTCTTGGCTAAAAGTCAAAATGTCCTTGGGCCTGCTAGCAACATACTCTGTTCCAAGGCCAAAAATGTCAAAAGTATTTGGGAGTTTGTATCTAATCCTTAAAAAATTTTAGGGTTACCTCTTCAGAGGAGGGAATGTTGGAGGGGAGGGAGTGGGCATGGATTTGATCAAAATACCTTATATGCATGTATGAAATTCTCAATAAAGTTTTTGTAAAGATTTTATAAAAAATTTCTGTTTCAGATGCTGACTTGAGTTTTAGTAAAAATCATTTCAATAAATCTTGTCTCCAGATTAAGTATAAACATACTCTGCCATCTCACAGAACATATTTCTGGGAAATGGAGTGCTGAGCATTGATAATTACAAAAATCAAAGTATAGATCAACTCTGAAAAGTTTAAAGATGCTCTATACCTTGTAGTGTAAAATTTCATTTATTCAAGCTTTCATTATTATTAATTTTTTTATGATTCTGTAGGGGAATGTGTGTGTGATTCCAGGCATTTACCACCACACCTGACTTTTTACATGGACCGTGAGGACTCAAATCATGATCATGCTTACATGACAAGGACTTAGCATCTGAGACACCTCCAAAGCACCAACAGTTACTTCTTTATGTAAAAATAAATAAGCATATCCATCTCATTCATAAGCAAATTTGCTTTGGTACTTAATATACAAGAAATTTTTGTCCAAAGACCCTTAAAAACAGTTTATGATTTCTGCATGTTTGATTATTATACCTATATACAGATATAGCTGGGCCAAAACAGATTTTTCTAAGACAAACAGGAGGCAGCAGAGGAAATGTTTATGAACACCTGTTGCACTAATGGTTTGTGTATTGTCTGCGTGTAGGTAAGTGCACCCACGTCATGCAGTGCCCATGGGATCAGAGGAGGCTGTCAGATCCTCTGGGATTGGAGTTACAGACAGTTGTTAGCTGCCATGTGGGTGCTGGGATTCAAACCCAGGTCTCCTGCAAGAACAACCATCTCTCCAGCCCCAATACTGATTTTTTTTCCCCTTGCAATTATCCATGTATTGTCTGCGTGTAGGTAAGTGCACCCACGTCATGCAGTGCCCATGGGATCAGAGGAGGCTGTCAGATCCTCTGGGATTGGAGTTACAGACAGTTGTTAGCTGCCATGTGGGTGCTGGGATTCAAACCCAGGTCTCCTGCAAGAACAACCATCTCTCCAGCCCCAATACTGATTTTTTTTCCCCTTGCAATTATCCATCATTTTTGTATCAAGAAGTTCATTCATGTGCTATCTGGGCTTTTGTAGCTGTTTCCAATGGTGTCAACATGGCATTCAATGTCATCTTTGAATATAAAGCAAGTTCAGGGTAAAATTGGGCTATATGAGACACTATCTAAAAACGTTTATTTGCACAATAAATCATTGGGCCATAAAGAACTGATCCAAAAACTTGAAGAAGGAAAGAAATCCTTCCTGTCCTGTTGTCCACTGGGAAGATGGAACTTCATTTGAGGAATTTTCCATTGGATTGGCCTGTAGGCAACTCTGTGAGGCACTTTTACATTGATTGTTACGTGGGAGGGCCCAGCCCACTGTGGGCAGTACCACCCTGGGCAGCTGGGTCCTAGGTTGTATGAGAAAGCAGACTGAACACACACCAGAGGAGCCATGCCAGTAAGCGGCGTCCCTCCTTGGGCTGTGCTCCAGCTACTGTCTTCAGGTTCCTGCCCTGAGTTCCTGCTGACTTCCCTCAAAGATGGACTATCACTTACTTGGAAGTGTAATAAACTCTTTCTTCTCCAAGCGGTTTTTGGTCAAAGTGTTTCATCACAGCAATAGAGAAGCAGACTAGAACACTTTTCTAGCATATCCCTCTTCATCCATAGCTTGATGTATCATGTTTCTTTTGTTTTTACTTAGGGTACTGATTGCACAAAATAATGACCTTCATTAGAATATTTCAAACATGTATATAACATCCATTACTCATTTTTACTTAGACTTACTCGGTTACAAAAAATGACATATATATATTACATACATATATACACACACATTTATATGGCATTTTTGTCAACATTCAAGCTCTGAAATAGCATTTTCTGAAAATATTATGCCAAACTAAATCCTGTGAAAAATTACGATTTCACATACAATTTCAAGTGACTGGGTCATTTAACAATCAGCTGTATCTTGGAGCTGGAGAGATGGCTCAGCATCAGGCTCATCTTAATACGCACCCAATACCCCCAACATTTCCTATTAGATCATCTTTTACTAAGAGGTAAAATGAAGACACACTTGGAAGCTTTCAAATCAGAAACCATCGTGGCATACAAATGGGTCCAGTCTAATAACGTACTTGTTGATCTAATGTACTGACATTTTACAAGCCAAGCACTTTAGGCGTTACTGACAATTAAGAAATCTGGTACATGTATTTTTGGCTTAACTTCAGCTAATTGCTGACTTTCTAATTCTTTTTATGCATTGATGTTGGGAATGAGTGTTTTCACCCTTGTGCAAAGTATAATGAATGAAAATAAACCATAAAAAGGAGAGCTATGACTGACAGAATGTTCTCTAAAAGATCATTTTGTTTCAGTAAGTTTAATCAACAACCCTTAAAAACAGTAGATTCTGAAACTCAACAAGAATATATAGACAACTGGTGAGGATTGTTGACGGTGCTATTGGCTGAAAGCAATCAGCCCCCAGTAGAAAACCTTAGCCTGGGCTCACTGGAGATGAAGACTCAATGAGGAAGTAAGTCTGGTACCAGCCAACACTGCCCCAGAATATTCCTGAAAATTGACACACAAGCAATCCCAGGTATGGCTTATGATCTTCTGATTTAACTAATTCAGGACGGGAAGGAGATAGAAATAAACAGTTCACTTGAGATCCTGGTGGTCTGAATTTCCTTAGGAACACAATCGAGTCTCATAGGCCAGTGGGGTGACAGGGAAGAACTTTGATTCCTGTATTTTGTCGAGTTTCTGCATCTTGGATGCACACTGACATCACCTGGCCGGTACACATACAGAACTTCAAACCAGGAAGAAATAAAAAGAGTGGGCCTTTACATTTCATTTCTCTCTTCTACCACTGCAGCATATTCAATTATATTTTAAATACCCACAATGTGTAACTTGCATTATATCAGCAAATCAGGCAGCAGTAAAAATCTGTAATGTTCCTTTTATTAAAATAATTGAAAGTTTCTATTATCTTAGAAGCCTGAATAAAACTTCTTGAGCACATTCTTACAAGTTTCAGAATTTCATGCTGAATGCCACATATATTTCCCTGACCATGAGGTTACAGTCCCCAGACCACAGATCTTTCCCAAGCACAGCAACTTTCCTAATACCAGGCCTGGTTTCCTCAGACACTTGGAAGCAGTTTTATGAACCTACAGGCCCTCAGCAAAGGAGTAAGATGCTACCAGCCATATGGCCACGAAGGGCTAGAGGCAACACAGCTGACCGCAAAGAAGAAAAAACGATCTCATCACCAAAATCACCAAGTGCAGGCACCGGAATCCTGCACCTCCCTGATCGATCTGTGTCTTGGGTGTGCAGAGCTACAGAGATTCAAAGAGGATGGGTAAGATGACAAATCAGGTGATCCCAGAATTTTACAGTCAGCACATGCAGGAAAGAGTCTGTTACTGAGATTGAGGATGAAGTTAAGAACGTGACATTTACATGAGTAGCCCGTGTCTTCCCTGTTCCCCTGGACAACTCGGGCAGATACCAGCTCTGCGTTGTATCCATACATGCTGTGTAGCAAATGCCTGGACTGGCTTGAGAAGAGATTTCAAAGGTATATCCCCCCAAAAAGAAGTAAAATAAATCAGACGTATTGATAAATGCAAAACAGTGAACAGAATGTGTTGTGTACGGTTTGCAAGATTGTTCCGCAGGTAAAGGTGCTTGCTGACAGGCCTGAGGACCAGAGTTCAATCTCCAGGATCCACAAGGTGGAAAGAGAGAACCAGCCCCCACAAGTCATCCTTTGGCAGCCACATGCGCACTGTGGTATGCATGAATGTACACACACAAAAATAAATATAACAATTTAAATATTGCCTTTTGTTTTTCATATTTTTGCAATGTGACCTAGGTATATGGACTTTTGTTGGTTTAATATCTGATAGGAAATTCTATCCTGCCTTTGTTGAACGGAAGTTTGTTTCTGTTGTTAGCATCCTAGCTTGATTGATTTCAGATCATGTATGAAGAGTTACTCAATCTTTCAGATTTTTACTATTGATTTTTGATTAGTGGGATGGGGTGATTACATGCTGGTCACGTATGTGAGGCGTCAATCACAGGCAGGCCTGTAAGTGTGGAGAAGGCAGACAGGCAGGCAGGGTTCAGGCTAACTGACCAGGTTGGTCAGGATTAAGAGCTTAAGGGCCTGGCCACTTTGCATAATAAAAGACTTGCCCAATGCAGGGCAAGTTCAAAGGCCAGGGAGGTCCTGGCAGATTCACGTGCAGAACTTGAGAGAAGAAAAAAGAAAGGGGGACATTTTAACTTGTGTAAGGTCCAGGGACTCTGGAAAAGAGACACAAAACAATAAAAAATGAAATGACCTAAAAATGGATGTGGCAAGGCTGCCTCTCAGATTCAACTTTTGATACAGAAAGGAACGGAAGACAGCAGTGCTGTAGCTAGGAAATACTCCACACTGGAACTGTTAAGACTAGGAAAAACTTACAAGCAATTGAAGAGCCCCTCACCACATGGCTCATGAGGATATGGGACATGGGAGCAAATAACATTGCAGAGGGGAGCAGTCCTTAATGGGGTGGCTGGTTGATGGCATTAAAGATACATGGTCACCACCAAAGGAAACTCCCATAATTAACAGAGGCTGGAGGACTATAAAGGAGGAACAGGTATTACTGAGAGAACTAGGTACGAGAAACGTAATATACGATACCCAGTTCACTGGGCCAGATAAGACTGTGTTCACCAGAGATATAAAGTAAAGCTTAATTCAACTGGGACCCCGAGAATGGTATGGAGCTTTATTGGTTTGCTAAGCCCTTTAATAGGACAGGATCTTTGTAAAGTGAGAGAGTCTTTAGAAGATCTAAGTGACTCTGACCATCGTGTAAAACATGTCTGTAAAATAACAGAACACCCTACAAGAGATATAAAAGACCAGAAAGAAGAAATGGTCCGTTTGGGTAACTTGAAGACAAATATGTCAAGACTTATATCAAGCCCAAATTCCCAGAGAAAAAAATTGATAGAAAACCAAATTCGATACTAAGGAGTTTCTGGAAGAACAGTTTACAAAAGGCATTCAAAGGATTAAAAACTGTCCCCAGAAAAAAAAATAGAAAACCAAATTCAGTACTAGTTTCTGGAAGGCTTTAAAATCAGAAGAACAGTTTACAAAAGGCATTCAAAGGATTAAAAACTGTCCTGGAGTAGTTAAGAATCCCCAAAGATTAAATAAAGTGCATTTCTCTCCTGATAAAGGCTATACTGGGGTGGAAGCAATTTTTCCCACCAAGGCCTCCCCCAGCAGCCAGGTATGGTCAATGGAGAGGTAACAGATATGGCTACAGTCAGGAAGCAGACTCAGGGCCCGCCTGACTCAGGGAACCCACAGGTGCAGCAGGGACAAGAGAAACCCCTGCCTCTTTAGCCCAGTGCAGGGTCAGGCAACTGGAGCCAACACCTGTAAGTGTATCAAACATAAAGGAGAACAAAGAGACTCCATGCAAGATCACCAGAATGCGGAATGACTCCAAAGGGATAACTACAGATAGTAAAGAACCAACCAAATAAATGCCTCTTATCCATGTTATGGTAACCTAACAAAGATCTATGGAGAAAACTGTTAATACAAATGGATAAAACCTTTCCATGCTGTGTTGGGCCTACTCTATAATTGATTTAATATATGATGTCAGCCTTCTTTTGAGTGTGTTACAGATGTGAAAGCCATTTGAAAGATACCTCAAGAAACATAGGCCAGCTATAGTTGTGAGATTCTTGGGAGTTTTATGGTTGAGTAAGATAAAAACAGAGGCTCCCAAACTACACAACTGTTAAAAAAAAAATCTACAGTACTGGGGATGGGTTGCCCCCTATGAGCTGTTGGTCCGAGAGAGGACCTAGAGGTCCTCAAAATCACCAAAGCTATTGCCACTAATGTCAGATAAAAACAGAGGCTCCCAAACTATACAACTGTTAAAAAAAATCTACAGTACTGGGGATGGGTTGCCCCTATGAGCTGTTGGTCAGAGAGAGGACCTAGAGGTCCTCAAAATCACCAAAGCTATTGCCACTAATGTCAGCTGTACACTAGAAAGGTTGGTAAGGCCACGTTCTGAAGACACTGCATGATGTGAGCACGGGAGGAAAAGAAGAGATGGAGCTGGGACTAAGCCAGAAACTCCACGCCACCGGATGGATGATGTTCACAGTGCCAGAAGGTGCTATGCAGATGGTTGGGGAAGAACGGCTCCCCTATGAGAAGACACTGCATGATGTGAGTGTGGGAGGAAAAGAAAGGATGGAGCTGAGAATAAGCCAAAAACTCCATGCCACTGGATGGATGACGTTCATGGTGCCAGAAGGTGCTATGCAGATGGTTGGGGAAGAAATGCTCCA
>NW_008338533.1:5006043-5059708 GCF_000622305.1 Nannospalax galili | reverse complement strand
GTGCAGAAGTGATCTGGAATGGCGGGTCACTGAGCCACAGAGTAGAACGGGGCGCTGGGTGTTCGCCTTTATAAATTACTCTATTTCTCCCTACCTTGGATACAAACTATGAAAAATTCAGATAAAGATGTGCTATGTGGTTTGTCTAATAGCGCAGGGAACAAGGGGCCCTAAGAGAACTTGAGCGACGCCTTCATCTCCAACCACTTCCTTTTTTCCCTAATTCTCTTTCCTGCTTTATTTTTCCAATATATAAGTTTATTGGATTTTTGTGCGTTTCATGCAATGTATGTTAATCATATTTAGACCCTCTCCCCTAGCTGTACCTCCCTCCCAAACCCGCACTGGATTTCATGCATCCAGCAGTTTCTAGTAATAATCATCCTCTACTTTGATATTTTTAGTTTCCACGTACAAGATAGATCTTGAGGAGTTTGTCTTATTTCTTTGGTGCAGTGGCTTCCATTTCATTCATGGTGTTGAAAATCATAGCGCTTCCTTCTTGTTTTAGGGGTGAAAAATAATATTACATGGTGTGTACACAGGAAAGTATCTTCATGTGTATAAGGACTGCGGGGTTGATTCCGTAACTTGGCTGTGTGGAATCACGCAGAGCCGTGAACATTCAAGCTCAGGGGTCTCTTCAATGCAACTTCCTTCCTGTACAGATCCAGAATGAGAACCAGGAAGTATGGTACTTTTCAGCTGCTTCTTGGAGAATTACCACAGCAATTTACATTCCCTTCAGTTTTCTTCAACAGCTGCCTTTCCAGTGTCCTCACCAACCTCTGTCTTCTGATTTCTGATGTGTCATTCTAACAGATGTCAGGACATCTCATCTAAACCTTCATTTCCCTGCTGACTAGTGGCTCTGTAACAGACCTGTTGCCTCTCCCTGTATCTTCTTTTGGGAAATGTTTAATCAGATCCTTGGTGAGTTTATGGCGGGGATATTTACTTTTTCTATTTAGCTGCTTCAACTCTGTATGATATTAACAAGACGTTTTTCATTTCGTTCTGTGGCTCCCTCTTCACTCCAAGGATTGTTTCCTTTGCTGTTAAAGTTTTTTAGCTTGAGGAAATCTTGTCCATCTATTTTGTTCTAATCGACTGACTTATTTTACCCAGAATACTGTTCAGTTCCTGGTTTTATATTTGAATCTTCAATTCAGACGGGATGGATTTTTTCATACACTGTGATCCTAATTACATTGATCTACAAGTAGATACCCAGTTTTTCCAGCACTATTTATTGAAGAGTAAATGGTTTCACTATTGGATATTTTTGGTTTTATTGTCAAAAATTACTTCATTTCTGGGCTTTCAGCATTTTCTATTGGTTGGCGTCTCTTTTTGTAGGTACGATGTCTTTTGGATTAGTACAGCTGTACAGTATATTCTGAAGACCAAAAGTGCTGGAGTCACTGTCCTATCTCCAGCTTCCTCACCTCATCATGCCCTGTGCTGCAGCTTCTGAAGGTTCCACTTATTTTGTTTTAGGGTTTTTGTTGTTATGGAAAGTCTGTCACCTGCGCCTTAACTCACATAAACATGTAGCGAATATTTCAGTTGCTGTTTCAAAATATAAAACATAGTGCTGGAGAATTGAATCTTTGTATTTCCATCTCATGTTTCTTCAGCTGTTTCTCCAAGCAGTCTGCAAGTCCTGCACAAAAGCCTATTTATGCAATTTTATAAATAAACAGAGTGTGGGGTTTAATGTGACTTGGTGGGATAAGCTCCACACTCAAGAGTATTTAGTGAACACAAATTGGACTTGATGGGGAGGGGAGAAGAGGAAGGTGGGTGGTTAGGGAGCTGAAGTAGGAGGAGTTGGGGGGGAGGATATGATCAAAATACATTGTAACTCTCCAAGTATTAATTACAGAAGTCTTAGAACTAAATAGGGAAAAAAAAGTTACATCCCCAGTACTTTTTTACTGTTGACTTTTACTCTAATTCCATTACCCCATGGAGCCGAAATGTTAGTGAGAAACTAAGACATCATTTGAAGTATCCACTGGTATAATTTTCTCAGTCCCAGGTCTCCAAAAGGATACATATTTGCACGATCTCTGTCCCACGTTACTATTTTGATTCCTAAGCTAGGACACCAACATGCAAAATGACGTAGTGCGTGGTCTCATGCTCTGCTGTCTTGCCAATATGAACCGTTACGGAGGGATGCCAGCAGACCCCAGCTCTCTCCCTGGAGCTTCCTTTCTCCCTTTTAGATTTAACTCAAGTGCTATTTTATGACTCATAGATTATAAGTCCCTCCAGAAAATGTCCCCTGCAGTCCCCTTGTCTGGTCCTGGTTATTGCACTCTTCATTAGCATACGTGAGAATAATTTCATTACCTTGGAGAGAGCAAGCCCATTATTAGGGCGGCCAGGAGTCAGAAATATATTGGAAACCTTTGCTACTTTTGATTAAACTCCAACTATGTCCTTGGCTTACCTCAATTAATGGTCACATGAATTCCTAATTTAGTCTTTCTTCTTCTCTCCACAAGATCTTAATAAATTATACATCTTCCTTTTAATTTAGAAACTTCAGAAATTCTTTCCAGCAACTAAAGCTGACACTTTCCTCGAGGCCACATGGTAGATTGCTTTGGGGTCAGCAGTGTCCTCTCAGCAGTAGAGCCCAGCTGGGCTACTGGCCGAGCCAACAGCTAGGCTTGGGAGAAAGGAGAAATCAGATCTACAATTGGGGAGTGCGTATTTCATTTATTCTGTTTACACCCTGCTGCTGTGATGAAAAAAATAATTCTGACTAAAAGTGAACCGAGGGGAGGAAGGGAATCATTGGCTTATATTTCCAGGTCTCAATCCATCATTGAGGACAGTCAGGGCAGGAAGTCAAACAGACACTTGGCTTTCGGGCTCACCGGTTGGCTCAGGCTTAGCTAGCTTTCCCATACAGCCTATAACCACCTCCAAAGGGAATAGTGCTTCTTGCACTGGGCTGGGCTCTGCTGCATCAATCAATAATCAAGACAGTCCCTCACAAACATGCCCAGAGTTCAATCTGATCTGGACAATCACTCAATTGAAACTCCTCAGATGACTCAAGGCTGGGTCAAGTTGACAATCAATACTAACTAGGACCCATACTGTGGGTTGTCTTTCCAGCCAACTGAGAGCTTGGTAGGTATCTCCCCTAGGAACTCTCCAGCTTGGCATGGCCATCGGTTCTCACCAATATTGGACATGGCTCTCACTGCATGGTCCTGAGACCAACAGCATGACTGGGTTCATGTCTACAGCTAAAAACATATAGGCCAACTCTAGGACCACTGAATCAGACATCAGGAGGCTGGAACTAAGCAACACGTTCTAACAATGCCTCCAATGTGCTTTGGTGAATGCTTAACGCTACGTACACTGGTCTAAGGATCTGCTAGGGTTTCTTCTATTCATTTCCTATCCATTCACTTGGGTTAAAGTTTTGGTCAATGACGTTATATCACAGGGCTCAGCAGATCGTCCTCACCTTAGGCTTCAGCGCTGAGGGTTTTATTCGCCAGTTGATTGTATTCTCCTGAGTACATGAAGGAGGATGGTTGCATACATACAGCCAGGCTTCTACACAGTAGGAGGATCATGGAGCTGTTATAGCCCCATAGCTCAGCACTCCTAATTGCAGCTCTGAGAAATTTTCAACCTAAGGAGCCTCTAACACTAGATGGTATTTTTTCCTACATCTTCCACAAGATCTCTCGATGAGAAAACTGTTCTTATGAATTTATTTATTTCATTACCAGCAAACACACCACACGCAAACACCCACATTCTCTCCTTTCTTTCATGATCTTAATGGCTGAATGGGACCATCATTTTAAGACTTTTAGGCTAAAATAAATATAATGAAATGTGAATTTTCAAGTCCAAGGAAGTTGGAATCGGATGCAGGCCCTGAGAACCACCACTACATCTGGCATCTGGGCGTATAGGCCACCACCAGTCCCTGCTTCCCAAATACAAGAAGAATAGGGTGGTGAAAATCTGTAGGCTGTAGAGAAAATTCAAAATAAATAATTCAAATGTCAAGAGAGCAGGAAGCTAACATATTTTAGCTTCTATTAGGAAGTTACTAAGCTGCAAAACTTTAATCTGATACCACTATCAGATAGCCTTTGTGTTTTAAAGGAGTAATTACCATATTAATTCACAGATGTCTGGCTTTAATTACAGAACAGGGTAGTAACTGCCCATCTATTTATACCCACAAACATGCACATGCACACATGCACACATGCACACACGCACCGCGCCTTTCTCTGTAGGATATAATTTATTTCAACATGTTTGCTTATGGCTCATTAATTTCTAGTATTGTTAGTGGGAAAGCTTTGCTGTTGCTATTAAAGGAAAAGTCAACATGCTGTAATGACAATAGCAGGTGTTTAGAATTGCTTACCAGAGGTAACAATAGTCTGTCTCCACAGTTGAATAGCAAACTGCAAAGGGTTGACAGTCCTTTGGAGGCTGGGTATGTTATCGTCAAATAGCATGAAAACAATCCAATATGTTAAGGTATAATGTTTTCAAAAGTAAAAATGGCATTGCAGAAAACAAGTTAATGTTCTGATGCAAACAGATGAACTTTGGAACAGATTATTTGGCATTTATACCCTAGGGAGAGAAGGCAATGAGACAGGCTTGCCATGCATGCATGCAAAGGTGGCATTCTATAAGAATCATATATATCAAACTAAGCAAAAGTGAACATTCTTCTTTATGGGCAAATAATAAGCCACTGTATCTATCCATATAGCCCCCACATACATACACACACACACACACATATATCCATATTTTCATTATATTTTCTTGACTTATTCATCCACTGATGGTGATCTAAGCTGATTTCTTATCTTGGCTATCATGAATAGCACAGCAATAAGTAGGGAGATGCAGGTGTCTCTACTGCATCCTGAGTGGGTACACACCCTGGAGCAGACTGGCTGGATCTCAGGTGTTATGGTTTGGATCTGAAATGCCGTCCTGTGCTCGTACCTTGCACCTTCTTCTCCCACGCGCACTCCCATCCAGGGGAGGCTGTGCAGCTTTAGGAGTTAGGGCTAGCTGCTGGGTGTGGGTCATGAGGCGCAGGCCTTGGAAGGCTGTACTTGCTTTTAGGTCTGGCCTGGGCTATTTCCTCATCTGTGGCCTATGAATGATCAGCTACCTCCCATGCCTGCTGCCACGGGTCTGTCATAATGGACCAGCCCCTCAAACTGTGAGCTGAAATAAACCTCTCCTTCAAGTAGCTTCTGCCAGGTAATTTGCCACAGTCACCAGTGTGGAAACTAGCAGAATATGATAATTCTATTTCTAGACTCCCAAGGAACCTCCAGACTGATTTCCATAGGGGAATTTTCAGTCAGCCCAGTGTTCAGCTCTGGAGCAAAGATCAGGAGAGGGAGGACAGGAGCTGGCATGGCAATTCTGCTCAGTCCTCAGCTGAACGGGTGCGGGGGTCTCTCCCTCTCTTAGCGGGTCGTTGGCCACCGGTCCACGAGGGCAGGGGGAGCAGAAGCAACAAACGGAGTCAGGACGGCCAGTGAGCACTGACGGAAGAAAGCCCTTCCGGGGAGGCTGGTCCCATGGCGCAGTGAAACAGCAGTGATACAGCTCCAGATTCAGTGAAACAGCTCCGTTTATTCAGTGGGAGAACTAGAGAAATTATAGTGTGGAGGCAGTAGCCAAAGCCTCAGCTGATAGGTGCTCATAGTATGCTTTATTTACATGTGGCAGTGGGCTTCTATCGTCCGACTACCAGGCAATGCCTGATTATCATATAGAAAAAACCTGGGGGTAGTTTTTACTCCAGGTAACTATGCCAAAGGTCATGTTCCAGATAAGGTCAGGCATCCATGCTTGGCGGCACTTTCCAGGTAAGCCAGGAAGAGAGCAGGAGGCCCCCTCCTGAAAAGGGGAGTCCTACCATTTGGCACCGAGCCCCTTAGAGCTATCCGGACATGGAGAAGTACAACCCTAACAGCAGGGTTTCCCAGCAAACTGGAATGCGGGTCCTGAAGGAAGCCCAGCACTGGGCCTGTGGAAACCTGAGATGGGGCCAAAAGGAGCCGCAGCTGCAGGGTCTGAGCTGGCTGGGCTGCCTGCTGATGTGCTATATCCTCTGTGCAGAGAGCCACTGCCCCTCAGCCTAGCCCATACATGTGTGGTCTTTCATTTTATTTTCTGTCCAAACCCAATGTGATTATGATGATATTGTATTAGTCCTAAAAAAGTAATTTCCAACATCCTTCAATTCCACTTAATTCAAAGAAAGCATAATTTGGCTGAGGGGAGAAAGACAGAGGCCAAGCCGTTTCATGATTAAAACATAGCATACAGCAATTTTCAGCATAATTCAAATTCTGAGGGCTTGAGCTGTGGAGGGGTGGCTGATGGACTGGCAGCTCTTCTCAAACTGACTTCGGAGTTCACTAGATGCGAAGAAATCAAAGAGGGCGGTGACAAGACAAATCAAGTTTCCTGTGGAATGACCGTAGGCTCTTTAAAAACATTATAGCGCTGGGGCTGTAACTCCACGGTACAGTGCTTGCCTGATAAGCAAGTACCCATGAGGCTCTGGGTTCAATCCCCACTTCCACCAAATAAATAAACAAAAAAGCATCATTGTGTATTTTGTTGCATATAGAACTGTGCTACATAATTATTTTCTTGAGTACATATGTTAAGACTGGAATTTATAAGATTATATATAATGTGCAATGTCGATAGCTGAAATGATTAACTGAAACCGCCAGCAAAAGCATAAACTTCCACTGCTCAAACAACTCTTCACTCTAGGCTGTAAGAAAACGCCAGGTTATTTATGAGTGGTTGTACAAAAGACAAAGATTGGAAGATAATACCAAATGAAAACACTGAGGCAAATTCTAACTTACAAAGCATCACAATGCGATGCCCCGGGATGCCCAGCGCCAGGGGAAGCGGCCAAGCTGTTCCTTTGCACAGAGCTCATGATATTACAGGAACATAATCCCAGGGAAACCACTGAGAACCTATCAGGATAGCAAGTTTAGTGGAGCTGCTTGCAGGACAGAATTTCAATATGTAGAATCGACAGCTGAGAACAGCTGGACACATCCCACCACAGTCAGAGCTGACAGAAACGAACACACAAATGTCTATCGGTCAACCTCCTCTTTCCATTCGTACACAGCCCAGGGTCCAGTCAATTAAACCACACCACGCCAAGTGGGCTGAATACTCCAGTTTCAATGACGTCAGTTCAGAAAATGCCCTCACAGGCAGGCCCAAAGGCTAACCTGATTGGGGCAGAACAGCACTGAGTCACCCCAGGTGATTCTAGATTTTTGTGATTCTAGATTTTTGTCAAGTTGACAATTAAAACCATCAAACATAGTGATTTTTCTATATGCTAACAACAAACTATCTGGAAGACTTCCGGAAGAAAGCCCGATTTTAAGTTTCATTAATCATTTAAAAACAAACAGTATAACACAACACACGAAATTGGGTGAGCGGTATCGAGGGTGGGTAGAGACAGGCAGGGGTCTGAATACGATGAAAACAAGTTTATGAAACTGGCAAAAATTCAATAAAATGAAAAATAAGAAGCGGCAAAATTTAAAAACAAAAGAAAACCAGAGGGCAACATATCCAAAACAATGAAAGACCTGCACACTGGGCATTATCTGGAGGAAAGCTCTTGAAGAGGAGACAGACACATGTAAAATGTCTCATATTCAGGGACTGGAACTATTAATAGTAACAAAACCCTGTTTTACAAAGCAAACTGTAGACAGGATGTAGTAACAATGAAAAATCACAGCACTTTTTCCTAAAAAGGAAAAACGAACCTGAAGTTCATATGGAAATACGCAGGCCCCAAGCAGCCATCTAAGTAAAACTCACAAAGCTGGAGCCACCACATCATCTAACCTAAAGCTATACAACAAAACTATAGTCAACAAAACAATACAATATTGGTATAAAACAGGAGGCAGACCAAGAAGACAGAAGAGAGCCCAAAAGCATCCACCCACCTGTGGTCAGCTGAACTTTGACAGGGATGTCCAGGATGTACAATGGAATATGTCCCTTCAGTAAATACCATTGGGAAATCTGGATAGACAATGGACCTGTGTCCTGTCTTGTTGTGGGAAAAAATGAAATTGGCCTTTTCTTATATCACATGCAAAATTTAATTTGAAATGCACTAAAGATTTTAAGAGCAAACTAGGAAACTGCTAGAGGAAAACATAGACAGGAAGCTCTGTAAAGTGGGTCTGGACAGTGACAGCATCAGAGATGACTCCAGACAGCAGACAAGTGCCAAAATAGACCCTGGGATAACATCAACTATCAAGGGTCTACACAGCAAAGGAAAGCATTCAAGAGCGAAGAAAGAACCCAGGAACTAGCATGAAGCCTTTGGGATGCTTCTATCTGACAGGGAACGTGTAACACTGTAAGAACTCCAAGGGCTAAACACCTCCAGAAAAGTGATGGAATATGGGCACATAAATATGTGAAACGTCACTAATTATGAGGGGAAATGAAACTTGAAACTGCCTTAAACTATTATCACCCCACACCTGTGAGAACGACATATCAAAAAGAAAATAACAAATACTAGTGAGAACTTGGAGAAAAGAGAAACCTTGCGTACTGATGCTTGGAGCATGCAGGCATCATGCAAAACAGTAGAGTGGTACTACAAGAACAGAAAAACAATTACTACATGGTCCACGTGACCCAATCCCCTTTGGAGAATGATGGATAGAAAGAGAGATGATAGATGATTGATAGACGATAGATGACAGATAGATGATAGGTGATTGATAGATGATATACAGATGATATATACATGACAGGTGATAGGTAGGTGATAGATAGATAGATGACAGATAGATGATAGGTGATTGATGATAGACAGATGATATATACATGACAGGTGATAGGTAGGTGATAGATAGATAGATAGATAGATAGATGATAGGTGATAGATTAGATAGATGATAGATGATTGACAGATGATAGATGACTGACAGATGATAGGTGATTGATAGATGATAGACAGATGATATATATATGACAGGTGATAGATTAGATAGATGATAGATGGACAGATAGATGATAGATGATAGATGACAGATGATAGAGAGATAGATGATAGAACCATGATGAATCACAGATGACAGGTATAGATGATAGATGGTATAAATAGATGATACATAGTATAGATGATAGATGACAGTTATGTATAGATGACAGGTGATCCTGATATATAGATATAGATGACAACTACAGAGGGTAAATGACAGATACCAAGTAACAGAGAGGATAGCTAGAAAAACCCGGTCAGAAATTAAGCAGTAATCAAAGAGATCTGCCCCCCATCTTCATTGAAATGTTGTTCACAGTAGTCAATATATTCAATATATAAAATATACACCTGGGCTGGAGAGATGGCTCAGTGGTTAAGAGCACTGACTACTCTTGCAGAGGACCCAGGTTCGATTCCCAGCACCCACATGGTGGCTGCAAACCGTCCTTAACTCCAGTTCCAGGGGATCCAAAGCTCTCTCGTGACCTCTGCGGCATTGCATGACATGGGTGCACTCACTTACATGAAGGCAATACACTCATATACATAAAATAAAAATATTTTTAAAAACATACACCTATCTGTATATGAAAGTGTTATTATACACATAATATACTACTATTCAACTTTCCAAAAATGAAGTTTAGTCATTTCCAACAATATGGATGGAATTAGAGAACAAAGCTGGACACAAAAAGACAACTCTCTCATTACCTCACCGGTGTGGGGATTCTAGAAATACTGAATTTGGTGGAGCAGATCATAAAATAGCGATCATTACAGCGGGGCACAGACCATCAGCTTCAGAGATGTTGGTCAAATCATACAAAGCGTCAGTTAGAGGGCATCTGTCTACGGTGTATCACTGGCTAATAACTACTAATAATATGCTGTATTCTGGAAGATCATAAGGAAGGTAAATCTTTAGGGTTTTCACCGCAGAAAACAAGCATGTGAGTTTATACATCTTCTAATGAGCTGGATTAACCATTTCACTATTCATATTTTAAGGCATCATGCCTTACATCATGAATATACACGACATTTATCAAATATTATGTCAACTGGTTAAGAACGTAAGTGAGGAGATATTTGGGGTAAAGCTCTTCAGACACACGCTAAGAAAAACTGAGCACTTACTGCTAAAACGACTGTCGAGTCCTGGACTTCTACTTCTTCCTCGTCCATTTCCTCAGGAGAAAACATGACTTGAAAGTGCTTCACCTCAAAGGACTGCCTGTGAATGTGGCTCGCCGAAAACACATCACGTAGCTAACTACACTATTATCTAGCATATTTAAAATTTTACCTATGAGGAAACGTATTGTATGTGTTTGCCGCTGTCCACTCTGGTTTTTGCTGGTCTGTGCTGTAATTTCGAGGTTTTTTCTGCTCCGTGCTTCACTAAAGTGCTAGACATAAAGTGCTAGACTTGACATAAACAAGTCACTTTGGAAGAGGGGACCTCAGCTGAGGAATTTCGTCCATCACACTAGCCTGTGGTCATGTGTGGGGGCCATGTTCTGGCTTGCTAACCGATGTAGGCGGGTCCAGCCTGCTGTGCCTCCCTGAGCAGGTAGGCCTGGGCTATTCCAGAAAGCCAGCTTAGCAAGCCAGGGGAAGCAAGCCAGTGAGCAATGTTCCCCCATGGCCTCTGCTTCAGCTCCCGCCGTGACGTCCCTCTGGATGGACTGTGACCTGTAACCTAAACAAACCCTTTCCTCCCCAGATCAATCTCCGTCAGTGTTTTATCACAGCAACAGAAAACAAATGAGGCAAACCAGCACATGTATACTTTTCCTGAGTGCATACTCCATTAATTCATTCTAATTATTAACATTTGCACCGTTTCCATGATTCTACTATAAGCACAATGCTTTTATGATTTTAGCTGTTTATGGACTTAATGGACCATGGGTATTCCTTGAAGTCATAAGCTGGGTCCCTACCTCCAGACTTCAGCAATAACAATTTTCAATTGTCACTATCTTTAGATAAATTTACCTTCATTATTATTTTATAAACTTGCATCACCCCTCAGCACAGTGGGATAGTTCCTATTTCCCCAAATCCTCCCCAACACTTAACACTGCAGTTTAAAATGTTGTATTTCCAGTTTCCACATTCACTGTCCACGCAGGTACTGTGCTGCGGAGGCCAGAAGAGGGCGCCAGATGCTGCGGGCCTGGAGTTTCAGTCTGTTGTGGGGGCTGGCAGGTCCTCTGAGAGAGCAGTATGTGCTAACCACTGAGCGCCCCTCCCGCCCCAGCTCTTCTATTAGTGAAAATCTCAACTCAGATGGGCCATCTTTGTTTTGCTTTTCAGTTTGGCTGCCCTGACTCTGCAGATTAGTGAGAACTGAGACACCACCATTTACACAGGAGCCCAGATCTGCATATCTCTAGTCTTTTAACAAATTTTAGTAGTTTTCTATTTATGGCTCACATGTCTTTCATCAAAGTTATTTTTAGTTGTTTACTATTTGTTTTTAAATATAATTTTTAAATGTTGGTCTTACTGCCCTATATAAAGAATGTGCTGTCTTTAGTAGCTACGACAGGAAATTTCTTCTAATTTTAGTCTTATAACAGTGTTAATCACAGAAAGGTGTAACATTTTAATTCTCTAATCCAAATCTGAGAGGTGGCAGCTAGTCATTTTTATTAATGTTAATTGTCCTAGTTTGTCTCTCCATTGCTGTGACAAAACACTCTGACAAATACCAACTTGGGGAGGAAAGGGTTTATTCAGCTCACATCTCCCAGGTCACAGTTCATCAGGGAGCCCAAGGTAGGAACTCAAGGCGGGAACCTGGAAGCAGGAGCTGGAGCACAGGCCATGGAGGAACGCTGCTTACTGGCTTGCTCCCCTGGCCCGTGCTCAGCCTGCTTTCTTATGCAACACAGGCCCACTTGCCCAGGGGTGGCACCACCCACAGTGAGCTGGGCCCTCCCACATCACTCATCAAGAAGATGCCCCTCAGACATGGCCACAGGCCAGTCCAATAGAGGCAATTCCCCGATTGAAGCTCCCTCAACCCAGGTGTGTCAAGTTGACACTAAAGCTATCCAGCACATTAACTGGGATCTGATAAGAGAATCTGTACATCCTGAGTGTCTGCTGGATATCCAAACAGGCTCCCACACCAAAAGATGCTATTCCCCTCTGATCACTGTTCCCTGCCTTTATGGTAAGACTGTGCAATGCACTTGCCTGTGGGCAGACATTTCCCAGCTTCCTTTGCAGGCGCATGCCCTGCCTTTTCTCACCTAGTTTCTTTGAAACACTCACCTCCTGCGCGGTCTGGGTTCTCTCTCCCATTTTCCTTCTCATAGGGCCTATGAGGAGCACGTTTCAGCCCTGAGGTTGGTGTCCAGGTGTGCCGGAGATGTGCACACTCAGCTCTTCCTTCCACACGCCTCCTTTGTGCTGGTAAGGACTTTGACTTTACGCTCTGCCTGCACACGAAAGTGTCTTTTAAAACAGCACAGTCTGCACTCAATTAGCCCTTCTGGGCCAGGAGTTTATTCCTCTCCTACCATGTAGCTATAATCAAAGTCAGACCATCAATTTGGGCTTTTTGTGTTGTATCTATACAAAATGTAGGAAGTTTTAATGTTGAAAATACCTGACGTTTACAATGTTACCCTTTTCCCAGAGTTTCTGGTACCGCTTTATACCATTTAGTCACACAGGTCTTCCTGTGTAATTTTCAAGAAAAGTACTAAGCAGGTGTTTTCTGTCTTCTCAAGAGATCAGCCACCGCACACTTGTTTTTTCTAAGCATCACATTATCTGGTATGAATTTTAAACACAGCAAATAATGAAACTGATTTAACCAAATTTAAAACCCAAGATCTTTTTTCCTGATTGATATTCAAGTACAGTCAAATTATTTGTATTTTCTTAAGATTCTTACTCTGTCATACCCAATTTTAAGGCAAAATTTTAATTTTTCTGGTTGTCTTCTGTTCTTAATTTTAGCCTTGTGTTAATGCTGAGAAATCCAACAGAGGCTGGATTTTTATTTGCCAGAAATTTGAAATAAATAGCTGCCCAGGCTTCTAAGGCCAGGCCCCCGTGAGATGATTTTTCAGTATATTTTAACATGTTTCAAGGTGCGTGATGTCAGTCACTCCCCTTTCCTCCAGGAGTTATCTTTATTATTTTCCCATTCTTAGGTAATATCAACTACATAAGAGTGTTTCCAATTACACTTAGTATTCTGTTATTTTAAAAAAACATTTTAACTAAAATATTGTTCTTCTTATTCACACAAATTAAATTGTTCTTGCCATTGTGGGAGTGTACACCTTTAATCCCAGCACTCAGAAAGCAGAAATAAGGATTGTCTGTGAGTTCTAGGCCAGTCAAGTTTACATAGTGG
The DNA here is from genome assembly GCF_000622305.1 of Nannospalax galili. Taxonomy (NCBI): domain Eukaryota; kingdom Metazoa; phylum Chordata; class Mammalia; order Rodentia; family Spalacidae; genus Nannospalax; species Nannospalax galili. The sequence continues at coordinate 5,046,206 of NW_008338533.1, read as the reverse complement.
GATCCTGTCTGAGAAACACACCCTTGTATTTGGGAGCTAGAGAGACGGCCCAGTGCTTCAGAGTGTTAACGTTCCTCCAAAGGAACTGAGTTCAGGCATCAGCACCCACATTAGGCAGCTCACAACCACCTGCACCTCCAGTTCCTGGGGATCAAATGCCCTCTTCTGACTTCCACAATACTGTATTCATCTGACGGACGCGCATAGACTCACACGCACACACAAGCAAAACACCCATAACACATAAAATCTTTTAAATTTTTTCCTATACTCTATATAATCAAGCATGTCAGAACCATTTCTGACTTTTTCAGGAAATTTTCCTTATTAGTACCAGGCTCTGTTTCCCTGAATTTCAATTAATGTCTCCATCACTTTTCAAATTTGACAGCTATTTTTAGTGCTGGAAACCTGATTTGCTCATCTACTCTTTCTTTCTTTCTGTGAGGAAAGCCCTTCCTGGCTTCTGAGGACTTTCTCTGACTCTATAGCATCAGCTGAACGCAGTGGTGTCCCAAGAAAGGATTCCATTTCACTATGGCATTTTTAATATTTTATTGTATTACCTCTCTCGCTCCCTTTTAACCTCACCCTTCATCACAGACACTTCCTATAATCCTTTTTTTAACCATTTTATTTATTCTCTGTAATCCTGTTGTTGATTGGAATCCCTGAGAACAGGAAGTTGAGGCTTTTTGAGTCTCACCTTGAGTTTCCCCCACATAGGAAGTTCCTGACTTGAGCTTCTTCTGTTTGGTCATCTCTCTCAATTTCTGGAGAATGTTGTTTTTGTTTTTCTCACTTTTTTTTACTTCTTTAGACTTATTTGTGGCTGTGTGAGGACCGCGGTCAGCTGTTCTAGGGATTACTGAACATCCTCATTCGCGTTGCGTGTAACGACAGAAAATCTCAAAATCTCAGCAGCCTTCAACCAGAAGCCGTGGTGTCCTCCACACCGCACGTGCAGGACAGTAAGCACAGGGCTCTGCTTCATGTCAGCTCTGGCCGTGGAGCCCCAGCCTCTGCACCAGCTGTCACAGCACAGGACAGAGCATGGGGAGGGACCCAGAAGGGAGGCAGGCCACGGATAAGTCCGTGCCACTGCCCCATACAGGCCAAGTCCAAGGTGAAGGAATTGGGATGTGCAGCTCTACCTTGTTCCCAGAAAGAGGGGGACTGAAACGGTGGACGCCGGTGACGCTCCGTCCACACACTCGCCTGGGCTCTGTTACACACACAGCTGGGCTCCGTCCACACACAGATGTGCTCCCTCTAAGGGAGCTGAACTCCTACAGACAGCTGTGCTGCCTTCGGCTCTGTTACCGTCACCTGTGTTGCTCAGTCCATTTCTTGCATCTCAAACTAGACGGAATCCCTGAATACAGTTTTCCAACATTGTTCAACGCTATCTCCCGCAGCACCAGTTTTCTCACTGGTTCTGTTGAACTGAAGGCAACTTTGGGACGGGCTGCGTTCAGCGATTTCTCTTCGTGGTAACAGATGCTTTTCCCCTCAAAATAATCTGAAAAGGCCTAGTGTGCTGCCTTTCAGAAGAGTGACAAACCATTAATTCACAGACCCTACTGATGACAATATCTTTGTCTAAATATCTGCTTAAAAACCTTCTTTGTGTTTGAATGACAGGGATGTGAGAAAGAAGGTTCTTTTTTAAATAACCACATGATTACAACAAGCATTTCATTACAGCTTTAACATATTCAATAACGATTTCCAGAGCAACGATACATCTCTTTCAAAAGTGGCTGTAAAATTTTAGGTTCACAGTAGAATTAATACAGTTATACAATTGAATGAGTTTTTAAAGTTTAAAAAAGTTCTCCATTTCATTTTTAAATATGCTGTTTCCTACAGAAAGACTCATTTTTAATACTAACACTTAGATGTTTGCACATGCACCTCTAATCTCTAGGTATCTGATTATTACTAGTCACAGTCAGTTACACTTGGATCCTTGGCACCTGAGTAGGGATATAAAGTCATCAGGTAGATTTCAATGGTAATATTCATCACCTCTGCTAATTAACACGAAGTAAATGTTTATGCTTCCTCCTCAAATATAAGCCATTTTTATTTGATTTTGTGTGTATATCATACAGAACATCCCAAACAATCTTATTCATCTATATACCCACTTCCCAAATCGAACCCTCCCATAGCCTCCCCCCACCTCCCACTCAAGCCCATATACTCTGTCATCCCTGTTACTGTCCACTGTGTTGTCAGCACCCCCAGCCATTCCCCAGTGCCTGTCGATTGCTGAATCTAGTCAGCCTATCCAGAGATCCTTGTTTTACGAAGATCAGCTGCTCCTCATCTAGCAGCAATCAGTCATCAATATTCCTTTAGATAAGATTGGGGTCTGCTGTTCATTTTCCCAGTTCTATGCTGGGTTACTGTCTGGGAGTCTCTTGGGCCACCCTGGCCAACAACTCGAAGGTGTCTCCTGTCTGGCACTGTTTCTTGTTATGTGGCCTTTAGCTAAACACATGGACGCTTACGTAACTTATTTAGTCTTATCTTGTTATTTGAAACATGAAGCTTCTGATTCTCTTTTCTCTGTAACTTGTTTACTTTTTGACGTTTGGAAAAGTTCTCTAGTGTGGACAACTGTTGTCCTATTTTATGGACTAGTCACGTGGGAAGATGAAACCGTGGGGATGTAAGGATGATTTTCAAAAATACTGCTGCCACACTGTATGCATTAGAACCAAAGTCTTTCCATAGACCACAAATAAATTTCAAATACATTTCTAATTGTGTTCTCAAGACAGAAATTTAGTCATTAATGCTGCCTATCTATAAATAGTTTAGTTTCTGCAAAGCATCTTCAATAAGACAGGGCAGAAGATAGTATTTCCATGTTCTGTACCTGTACGAAAATACTGCCAGAAGGAAAAGCCACCCAGGACACCACACTGTGGAGCTCTGCGCTGCAAAGACACCACACGAATGGGCTGAACTGAGGAGGAAAGAAGCACCTTGGTTACCTCCAGTGCTCCACTGTTTCCACAGAAGTGCAGTGCAAAGCAGGAAGAAGGGCCTGACCTTCCAGGAGAGATCAGTGCCACTGTGCCCAGTTCTTCGCAGCTTTTATTTGAAATCAAAATGAGCTTTGCTTATAATTATTTACTTATCGCTGCCCTGTACATTGAAAACTTAATTATTGATGTGGTAATCCTTCCCACAACAAAGCCTTCCAAGGAAGGAGGGAGGCAGGTCTAAACAAACACGTCTTCGATTAGCGAGCACAGCCTTGCCCCACTTCCTCATTTCTAAAGGTGAAAATAAAGTCACCAAGCTATTTTGGTGCAAGCTATATATACAGAGAGTATTAGCAGACCCATAAGGTCAAACACATTCTCTTTTCAAGTACTGAAATATATAAGAAAACTTTAAGTGTGAAAGACAGGCCCTCAGATCAATCATGGTTGGATCTAGAACATCACTAAAATAGGTACAGCTAGGTTTCTTTCATTTAAAAGTATTGAAAGATCAGTGGTGACAGCCAGCAGTCTCCAGCATCTCCTGCTTTGGGCAGCACTCAGGGGTCAGGCCCTCCTTGGAAGGAGAGCTCTCTCCGCAGTCAGCATTTGAGAACTCACTCCCTGCACTCCAGCACCTCCTCCACCCCACCACCCATCCTGGAACTTTATCAGTCCACATTAACCTTCTCCTCTGAGGCTGACCTTGTGAGCTTTGAATGTGCCCAGCAAACCTGACACTAAAACCCCCAGACAAGTGAGAGAAAAATAACCTGCAACTCCTCAAAGAAGCCATAAGGCTTTGGGTCTGAACCGAGGGTCCGAAGAGTGGCCCACCTGCAAGACACAGCTACACACAACGCGGTAGGCAAGTCCGGGCAGAAGCAAGACCTCCACAGTCACTTCCCACTTGTCTGGAATTCACAGTGTAGAAAGTGAAATAGCGCCTGTGTTGGCTCCATATCAGATCATCATTGACCAGATTGATGACAATAGAGTATAAAGGTCAAAAGCAGACTCCACAGACCGTTCCTGGATCTTCATCCAAGCTTCGTAGATTATAACCCTGGTGCAGGCAGGAAGTTTTACCTCTCTGAGATTGTTACTTTGAACAAAACTTATACATTCGTTCTGTGTCTATTAAAATGGTCTGAGCTAATTAATGAGAGGGCTTAGCACATCACATGATGTTTGTGATATAACCTTCGTTCTTACTGGATAAGTAAAATCTTTCAAAACATAACTGAGCAGGGTGATACGATGGCTCTAACGCATTCTTCCACACATGTAGATCCAGTCCAGCACCATTTGTTGGAGACGTTCTTTCCTCCAGGGTGTGTTCTTGGCATCTTTGTCAAATATCAGGTGACTGTGGTTGCATGTGCTCGTGTTTAGATCTTCTATTTTGTTCCACTGATCTGTAGATCTGTGTTGTGTTAATCCTGTGCTGTTTGTTTTTGAATGTCTCTATAATACAGGATCTGATATGGCAATCTTCCAACATTCTTCTTTGCGCACAGAATTGTTTTGGCTAACCGGCGTCTTTTGAGTTTCCATATGAATTTTAGGATAAAATTTTCTATTTCTGTCAAGAATGATTGGGATTGCATTGAATCTGTATTGCTTTTGATAAGACAGTCATTTTCACTGTATTGATTCTTCCAATCTATGAGCACAGGAGGCCTTCCCATCTCCTTGAGTCTGCCTCAATCTCTTTCTGCAGAGATTTAAAGTTTTCATTTAAAAGGCTTTAATGTTTCTGGTTAGTTTATCCCTAGATAGTCTTTGAGGAGAATGTGAATGGAAGTGTTCCCCTGAACTCTTTCTGACTGCTTATTATTTGCAGGTAAACGGATAGAACCAGAGACCGTTATACTAAGTGAAGTCTGAGAAATACACACACAATAAATATGTGAGTGCATCTATATAGCTGAATTCTATATAAGGAAAAACACAATGGCAGGCAGGAGAAACCTCCCTTTAAGTTGTTGGTCAGAGACACAGGCTATTGCCACAGCCCTTGATTGCTTCCCAGAACTTGGAGGTGAGACCCTATTACTAAAGACCAGTCACATTCCAGACACATGACTTGGAGCAATCAAGCTGGAACTGACTTGGAAGCCTCCTCCCTGAAGACCACCTTTCATGGTATCAGAGGATAACTTGGCAAGTTACCAAGAGAGAAAACCAATCACTGGTCCTACACAGCTGTAAAGTCTAGTAATAAACCACAACAACTGGCCCAGCAAACCATCACTCTTGGTGCAGTTGTGGAACTATTATCTTCGGAATAATCAATAGCTGTCTAATTGTAATTAAGGCCGACTCATTGGAAGGGAATTCATGCATGGTTCTGTAAACACAGCCAAATACATGTGGCTGGAGAGGTCACAGAACCTAGAGAAAAACCTACTTTTGCCACATCCCCAGATCAACATAATTCCTTCCTTTATTCTAAATATGCATTCTCATATCTACAGACAAGTGTCCCTTTCACCCGTCATCAAAGAAGCTTCTTTTTGAAATAAATGGAGATTATTACAGTTATACAACTGATCAAACACATCTTCAATGCAACCTCTACACATAGGATGAAAGTATCTCTCAACCCTCACCAGAGAATTTCCTTATGAAGCAGATGGTGATTAACACAGAAAATCCCAATTGGCCAGCGTTCAGAGAACAGGAGGACGCAGAGTGCTTATCCCTGAAGAGGGCTCCTATATCAAACCTCTGCCCCGCAAGGCTCAGGAATCATTGCTGAAGAGAAGGCAGAAAGATTGTAAAAGTCAGAGGTGGTGGATGAGCACAAGGAAACAGAATCTTCCAGAGAGCTGCTCAGTCACTCATATGACATCACAGCAGTGGTGACAGCAAGCTCAAGCCAGACAAATCCCCCCATATATAGGCATGGGGTAGTAAGAAATCCCAACCCAACCAAAGGAACGGTTGGCCCCTGATGGCTGCTGGGAGTGAAAGAGACAGTGTCTGTCTTACAGGGCTGGAATGCTGACGGGCCCAGAGGCTGGACCCACACTGAAGGACATTTGGGGACAGAAATCAGACTCTATAGGCCATTATTATACATAAGAGAGTACAATAAATTGAGGGAGGATGGGAGAGGGGATCTAAATACCATCAAACTATAGTTTATGAAAATCACAAAAATTTAATAAAGATAACTGAATGCACATGTTCATTAGACATGCAACATAATGTATTTGAGGCATTACCATTTCTTTTTAAAAAATATTTCATTTTTAATGTGCATGAATGTATTGCCTGCATGTATGTAAGTTCACCCATGTTATGTAATTATCACAGAGGTCAGAAGAGGGCATTGAATTCCCCTGGAACTGGAGCTACAGACAGTTATCAGGAGCCATTTGGGTGGTGGAACTCGAACACAGGTCCTCTGCAAGAGCAGTCAGTGCTCTTAACCCCTGAGCCATCTTTATAGCCCCACCCATTAACATTTCTATTATGCAATTTTGAGGTTTCACTGTTGAAAATATTGCTGCAATTAACCCATGGCTGCATTTCTAATTAGTTTTATTTTTAAGATAAGTACCTAGAAGTAGAATTGTTAAGCAAAACAATTCTTCAAATTTTGGTATTTTCTAAAACAATGCTTTAGAAGGGTAAAAAAAACTGATGATGTTACCAGAAAAATACACTACCTTCGTGTTGTTTGGGGATTGGTTTATTGTTTTTGCATCAGAGTCTCTGTCACCCTACTGTGGAGTTGCTCACCTATAAATCTGTGGAGTGGCATGCCTGCCTTCAACCTAGCAAAGAACTTTGGTTGCAACGCAATCAGGCTGGTGGGTACATTAGAGAGGTGCGTCTGGTGGACATTACAGTCCTGTACTCATCCAGTCATCCTCTCCTCAGTGCCAGCCGCTGTGGGCTGCTTGCTCCAAGCCCTCCCTCCCACATACTCCTGCCAGTGGAGGGCTTCATCCCTTCATCCCTCAGAAAAGTCAGTCTTTCCCTCAGGACTAGATTTCTTCACTTTCTGTAGCTATTGTCCGATAAAAACATGCCCCCATTCAGAAATGCTGAGAAAAAATTAGACATGCAAAGCAATTTTCTACTGAAAATGCAGTTAAACCCATTTTCCTGAGTAGTTCCTATTTTGAAACCTTTAAGAGCTTAGAGACCCAAAATTAAATTTTGTTTATAAAACAGATAAATTTCATAGCCAAATATGCTGGATGTCTCAGTAGTCCTAATCTGGCACTGAAGGTCTGATGAATTCCAAAAGATTGGCTACTCTTCATTCTACAGCAGCAAGATGAACTCACCAGCGAGAGAGAAGGCAAGCAGCAAGAAGCCAGGTGTTCTCCTCTACCTTGGCCTTTTATACCGGCTGCCATCAGAAGGTAACGCCCACATTTAAGGTGTGTCTTCCAGGTTCAGATGGTCCAATCAAGAAGATCTCTCTCATTTCAATTAATCCCAGATCCAGTCAAGTTGATACCCAGAATTGTCTATCACAAGCCCACCCCTTGTGAACTTGACACCAAACAGTATCTCTCTATGTCATGCTTAATTTTCAGATAAAAACAATGTTGGCATCATAACTTCATCTAACATGATATGACTATCCCATCATACAATGACCAATGCGTCATATATCTTAGGGTAGGTGATAAGGTCTTAGAGGAAAGCTTAGTCCTTTAGTATCTCATAACCCAATATAATCATATAGGTTCACAACACTTAACCACTTAACACTTACCTCAATTACACATTCAAAAAAAGAATAATGTAAGTATCTGCTTAACATATGTGTATATGTGCACAAGCCTATTCTTAACCAAATAGGACAAAAACACTCATGTCAGTTACAATCCACGTCTCTGTAACTGGTCACGTGGCCCAAATTGGTATTTGTAACTACCTTCCTCTACTTCCTCCACCATCAGCAAGCACCTCTGCAGGTCTTGGCCCTTTCCCTGCAGGAGTGACCAATATTTTCATCCCCGAGGGGTCTGGGCCATTTGTTGTTTTGTCTGGATTGGGTTGTTGCAGTTTCCCATTGACCTTAATCACAGGACATGGTAACACCAAAAGTCACCCTAAGGAATCTCCTGCCTTCCAGATATAATCTTCATTACCTCCATTGTGGAGAACCAGTCCAATTTCCCCTTGGTAGTCTGCATCAATCACCCCTCCTAATACTGTTATTCCTTTCCCCCAATGTACAATTACTCTAGTGCCCAAAGTGTCCAGGGGGAAGTCTTAGCTTCCAGTTCAATGGAATGTTTATTGTCTCTCCTGGCAGAAGCACTCCCTCTTCTGGAACCAAAACATCCAAGCCAGTAGAGTGCAAAGTTGAGGGTACAGGAAGCAAAAATTTTCATAGAGGGTCACCAGGGGTGATAGTGAGTGGAATCATTCCCACTTCCACCCCTTGATTCCTGGACCCGTGAATCCTGGCTGTAGGAATTGGAAGCTGATTCCAAGCATATACTGCCTTCTGGAGGACCCTACCCCACCCCTCCAGGCTATTTCCACCTAAGGTCAGGTCTGTCACAGCAATGCCCCACTCTCTGGTACCAATTTCTGTTCTAGTTTGTTTCTCCATTGCTGTGACAAAACACTCTGACCAGTACCAATTTGGGGAGGAAAGCATTTATTTGGCTTACATCTCCCAAGTCATAGTTCATCAGGGAGCCCAAGGCAGGAACTCAGGGCAGGAACCTGGAGGCAGGAGCTGGAGCACAGGCCATGAAGGAACGATGCTTACTGGCTTGCTCCCCAGCCCCTGCCCAGCCTGCTTTCTTATGCAACACAGGCCCACCTGCCCAGGGGTGGCACCACCCACAGTGGGCTGGGCCTTCCCACATCACTCAATAATCAAGAAGATGACCCACAGACATGCATAGGCCAGTCCTTTGGAGGTAATTCCCCAATTGAGGTGCACTCAACACAGGTGTGTCAAGGTGACACTAAAGCTATCCAGCACAACTGACCCCTTGTCAACTTGACACATAAACACATCACTGTTAAACCATAACCTTTCTAATTCTTGTCCCCAAGATATATTAATATCACAACATAAGACAGTACAACCTTAAAAGCCCCACAATCCTAAAAAATCCAAATAGTTAAAAGTCTACAGTCTCTTTAAAAAGTCTCTTAACTGTGGGCTTCTGTAAAATCCAAAACAAGTACTGACTTATTTCAAAGGGAAGAATCGGGCACACCTAAGCAAAACCTAAGTCCACAAAGTAGCTCAAAGGCTGGACATCTGGGATTCACTCACAATCTTCTGGGCTCCAAAGGGTTCTGGCAGCTCCACTGCTCTGACTCTGCAGTCCACAGCACACTCAGCTCATCTTGCAGACCCAGACCAGCTCCATTCCACACCTACTGCTGTCCTTGGTGGTCATCCCATGGTCCCAGCATCTCCAAAGAGCTGGGTCTCCACTGAAACTGAGGCTGCACCTTCACCAATGGCCTCTTCTTGCCTCTTGGGGTGCAAAGCCTCAGATTCTCTCCATGACCCCTTCAATCCTGGGGTCTTCACTGCATCTGAAGCTGCACTTTCACCTATGGCCTTTCCTGGCCTCTCAGAGTGCCAAGCCTCAGCTGCTCTTCGTGACCCCTCTCTGTGTCCCTTACAGAAACTGGGTCCTGAGTCATGTCTGCAGCCCCTGTTTCTCATTTTTATTCACAACTCCAACAGAATGAGACCTTTAGAAAAGTTCCCTCTCCATTAATTAACTGCTTTATCTGTGGTCATGCAGCCCATGCAAGGCTGAGCCATTACTGAATGTCCCTGCAAGGGACCCACTCTGTCCTGTACTCACATTCCAGGATACTCCCAGGCAGCACACATTTGCATACATCCTAGACCCCGTTGCTCATCTCCACCTCTGTCTACCAGTCTCTCCTATTCGGTACCAATTATGTATCATTCAGTCTGTCCTGGAGTACGTCCTCCACACAGGCATGAAGGTTATCCCTTCTGGGTTTTATACATCCTCAAATGTCTTTCATCTGAATATGAAAAGACTCTCAGTGGGTTATGGTGACTGGGCACTGTCATTCTGTCCTGTCTGAGGTCCAGGCATTCCCCCTCTGTCCTCTGCCTTCCAGTATGATGAAGAAGGATCACAGTGATTATTTTTTCCAGGGAACTTTATTGGATTTTCAAAATGTTGTAATATTTTTTCTTATCAGTAGGAATTCCATCAACCTCTTTCCTCAACATCCCGTCCTCTCAGTCTGCCCTGTCAGCTGGCCTCCATCAGGGATGCTTCAGCCTACTCTGGAATTTCTGTCTCTCTCCATTTTTCCCTCTCGCACAGGAATCCAATTATTTGCCTTGGACATATTCCCTGAGTCTCATACAGATTCCCAAAATCATTTCTGTTTTTCCTGTTCAATTATTCAAACACTCTGTATTATTTTTCTCCCCAACTCTTCTTCTGAATTATTAATCTAGGAAACGTTTTAGTTTAAGCTCCATGTAGCTTCTTTTAACACACTTCTATTGTGTTCACACAGGCCTTCACCTGCTGCGGCCCTGGATGGCTGCTCTGTGTCTACCACCATTGTTCTGTTCCATTGCTGATCCTGTCAGTGGGCTTTCGGGAGAAAGGGCAGTTGGATTGCTATGTTTTGTGCTATTTTGTCCATAGACTCACAGTTCTGAAGACAGGAGAAAGTTGGAGCTCGCGCTCTCCAAAATTGAAAATGTGTGTAAGATCTCTGTAGAATTCTCTTCCAGCTTCCTATACGCTAATGAACAGCAAGGATGCTCTCTGCCTGTCCAGTCTCGTCATGACTCCCAGGGAGAGTTACTGCAAGCTAACACTAAATCTCAATGACTGTCATGCCCGGGGACGTACGTTTCCACGCACCATGCTCTCTCTAGGATCTATCCCACTCTGGCCCTGCCTAGGGGACAGTCTAGTGCTAAGACATAGGGGTAAGGTTACAACTAATAAAACATCTCTCCTTAGCTCTCATTCTAGTAAAGCCCCAGGGGTTCATGACAGCAAACAGGTGAGAGTAGGGAAGGGGGCAGAATGGGGAGGGAGAATGACTGGTCACTAGGTTTCGTGTACACGAGTATCATGCACATGTACACACCTTTGATCACTATCTGATTTTCCCACAATGCTGAGACTCTTAGCTGTAATACTTTCTCTATGTGGAACCCCAAAAGAACAACACGAGAATAAAGGAAGGAAACTTAAATGTGGAATTTAGCTTAAGGCTGCTATATGTTTAAATTCTTCGGTTGAATTAGTACCAACTATCATTTCATTACGTCATGATTTTTAGAACAAAAGTAACACAATAGTTCTATAGAGAAGTATATTATTCATGTGTATAGAGACAAAACTCATATATAAAATATTAAACTATACCTGTCACCTAATGACAACAGTATCAGATAACCTCTATGCTACTCCTGTAATAAACCAGTCAATGAGCTATGTAATAAATACAAATTACATAGCTGACTATCTCTATAAAGGGTTGATGTTATCTGTATTTACATGTGACATTAGTGAGGTTCAGCAAATAAGAACACACACAATTGATCATATTACTGATACTCCAGGATGTGCAGGTACACCATACATTAAAGGCTTTGACCTGGATGAACAGATGCTACCCACAACATAACGATGTTCACTCGAGAAATGCGCTCAAGGTCCAAGGGTAGGGTATGGAAAATTCAAGAGATGGATTAAAGGAAATCATAAAATTTTGAAAATAGCAATTGACAAAACTCCACACTTGTACTAAAAATAATTCTAACTCAGAGTAAAAGAAAAAGGAAAATACCTCCAAACATAGCAAGGGCCTTCTGACTAGTCAAGAACAAACAAGAAATAAAGAAAAATAAATGGGGCTTTCTCTTAAGACGTTTATTGTCAATAGCACTGCTAAGCACAGACAGCACTGATAATTGATGGGTAATGTGCGAATGAAAAGGGTCCTTACGGATGTTAAGGAGCAGATCAGCAATGAAGAAAATGTCCACTAGTTCTAGATATTTGAATAAGCGCCCAAATCACTGGGAAGTATAGGGAATCCTGACTTTCCTTCTACATACCAAGCTCAGATTTCACATCGTGATGGAAATATATTCACTGAACCACACCCAAGTATACAGATAGATAATATAAATATGCACAGCTTGGAGGAAACAACCTATAAAATTACAGATGGAAGGAAAATGAAAAGACGTTCATGAGCCTCTGAGCTGTTTGTTATACAATTTGTTTTGCTCAAATGATCTGCAGAATTAGTGAAGGTGCAAACATAACCCAAACAGCACTTCTTACGGGATTTCCCAGCATGAGGGCTAGAGATACAGCCCTACCGCGTGGCCCTCATTGGAGGATTAAATAAACGACAACCAAAAGTGCTCAAGACAGCGCAGAGCACATAGTTCCGCATGAGTATCAACTATGCCTAAAAGGACAATAAATTCTTAAGTCCTGATGTTCAATTGGTCCGTCCTCTCCCTCTCCCTGCTTGAGACCAGAAGAGGGTATCAAATACCATTGAGCTGGAGTCCCGGGTGGTTCTGAGCCACCCCCCTGAGCTTGGGAAATGAACTCTGGCCCTCTAGAAAGGCAGCAAGTGCCCTTAAATTCTGAGCTATCCATCTAGCCCCTAGGCCATATCTATCCCCCAGGCCATAAGTTTTATTAGAAAGTTGGTTTTCTTTAAGGTTATGTGTATGTGTGGACATGTGCATATGAGTTCAGGTGTTCATGGATACCAGAGGCATTGACTCCCCTGGATCTGAAGTTCCAAGTGGTTGTAAGCCACCCACCATAAGCGTTGGAAAATAAAGCTGGGTCCTCTGCAAGAGCAGCATACTGTCTTAAACACTGAGCTATCTCTGGGCCCTTATTAGAAAGTGATTACAGGGATTTTTAAAATTTTGATTGAGGTTTTAATGAGTTTAATACTCCAGATTTATGATTTTAAATCATGGGACACTGAATGCACCTTCATTCCAACTTGCTAGGAAGAAGGGATCAATGGGACCATGTCCTAATTGATCACTTAGGTGTCCAAGAGCAAAGTCAAATTCTAACCACTCCAACAGCTAACAAAACACCTGAAAGCAAATCCTGAATCCATCACTCTAGAGTCCAGCCTCGGAAGACAATAAGAAAAATGAGGAAGAACCCAATAGAGGGATGCTTTTGGGGGCCCTTGTCAAGAAATTCCAATGGACTCTAATATGAACATTTGAAAATTGCCCTGTTCTGACTTTTTTTCTAGTTCCCCGTCTAGAACTTGTAATGCTAATTACTCTTGCCTTTGCTTCTCCTTCACATCTCCTATTCATAATTCAAGGAATTTCTTCTGCCCTTAGAGATAAGAGTTCTGCAATTTGGGAGTCTATTAGATAGACCCACTGAAGGGGTACTCCAATTACCTCACCCCGCATCCCTGTTGAGCATGGAAGAAGCCAGAGCGGTCTGCATCCCAATTCCCTATCTGCAAATTGGGCTACCTCTTCAGAGGATGGTGTGATAATAGGAGGTAGGAATTGGCTAGGCAGTTAGGTAAAAAGACCCCAAAGAAAAGTAGCCAGTTTCTTGGCTAAAAGTCAAAATGTCCTTGGGCCTCTTAGCAACATACTCCATTCCAAAGGCCAAAACTGTCGAAAGTATTTGGGAGCTTGTATGTAATCCTTAAAAGATTTTAGGGTCACCTCTTCAGAGGAGGAAATGTTAAAGCAGCAAAATCCCCATAAAAATAAATAAATCAATCAAAGAAGAAAATAACAAAAATTTTAATCTTTTGTATAATAGGCCTTAGAAATACGACTTAAGTCACCAAGTTCCCGCCCTCGCTCCCTCTTTCCATCTTTGCTTTCTCCCTTCATCCCTTTCTTCAAGTAGGTCTCATTATTTAACTGAGGCTAGACTCAAGCCTTAGCCTGCCTCAGCCTCCTGAGTGTTGTTGTGATTATAGGTGTGCATTGCATGAGTTTGGACATGAAGTATCACCCCAAAGCCTCATATATTGTAGATTTGGTTCCCAACGTAGATGTTTAGAGGTGAGGCTTTGGCAAAACACCAACTGGATCACGAGGCTGTAACTTCATCTCTGTATGAACACACTGATGGATTCAGAATGTCATGGAGTTATCATTAGGAGGCAGAGGTGGTGGGACCTAGTTGGAAAACATAGGTCACTGGCGGTGCCTTTTAAAGGTATTATGTGCTTGTCTGGCCTGCCTCCTTCCTGTCCACCACAGAGTGGGTGACTTGCTCCATCCACCATAATGCTCTGTAGACCAAACAATGGAACCAGACAACCATGGACTGAAATGTCTAAACCCATGACTGTGATGGTTAGTCTCAATTGTCACCCTGATGAGATAGATCTAGAATCACCTGGGAGATGGGCCTCTGAGTGTACCCATGGGGAATTATCCTGATTAGGTTAATGGAGGTGGGAATACCTGCTCACTCTGAGCGGCACCATTCTCTGGGTTAAGATTCTGGACTTTGCAGGGAGTAGAAAGTGAGCTGAGCATGAGCCTTCATTCTTCTTTGCATCCTGATTGTGGAAGCGATGTGATCAGCACATTCAAACTCCTCCTGCTGCCTTGACTCCTCTATCATGATGGACTGTACCAAAAACTGTGAGCCAATGTAAACCCTTTAAAATTGAAGAAAACAATCCAAACTGAATGGACAGCATCCGAAAACCACAATAAATTTTTATCTAATGATATATAATCTGTTGAAGCAAGCCATGTGCTTTCACTTAAGGCTGGTCCCTAGAATCACGAAGGAACAAATAATCATTTTTTTTTCAAACGTGAATGATCTTGGCAGGTGGCAAGGAGAAATGTACTACACAGCCACAGCACAGAGTTCAAATCTTCATCCACACAGCACTTCCTAGACCAGTTTCGGGCTCTCTTTCTCACGAGCCATTCGGACCCTCAGGCTCCTTCTTTCATCTCCAACTTCAGCGTTGGCCTGTTCTCCCCTCTCTTTTGTCCTGTTAGTAGCTCAGTTTTCCCTCTGGATTTGGACCTGAGACTGAATCTCCATTCAATACACAATCAAGAGAAAGACTTCAGGTGTATTCCTCTCACAAGTAAGAGGGCTCTAAGGGGCTTCTCCATTGAGATCAAAGTGCTGGTCCCTGTGATTATGACTTGGGGTATATTTGGATCTAAAATGTAAGGAGACTCCTTTTCTCCAAACCCAGAACGCAGCCCAGACAAGGATGTTGACAAAGAAAAGCCGAGAACTAGAACCCAGTGCCAGTGCTGGGAGCAGTCATCCAGCCAAACTTGTAGTAACTGTATGAGCACTGATTCATCCTTTCCCATCGCCTCCTGCCATAAGGACAGCACAGCACAGTCCGTACTACTTCACACGTGTATCCTGAAGGGACTGCTTGAATGTACACACACTCAGCAAACAGAATAGTGAACACACAATCAAGTTACAAAAGAGGAGAACACAGGTCAAGACGGGAGCAGCACCTCAAGTGGGTGAAAGGACTCATCAAATAACACCACCGTCTTAGTCACTGCTCCTGTTGGGACACAAATACACTAGCAAAAGCAACTTATGGGAGACAAGTAGTGTTTCACTTTACAGTTCAAGGATACAGTCTATGATGGCAGCAGGAGGCAGAAACAGCTAGCCACATTGTATCCAACTGGGAGCTAAAGAGACATGAAGGCTTGTGCTCAGCACCTTTTCTCTACAGTCTAGGAGCCCATCCCAGGGAATGTTGCAGTCCACAATGAGAGGGTCTCTCCATCTAAACTAATAATCAAATCCAGGTAATCCCCAGCAGGCCTGCTCAGTGGCCCATCTTCACCTCCTCAAATTGAGAATTGAGATTAGCCATCTCAGCTTTACAGAACTGTGATCCAAAAGTAACAGCAAACGTTTGTTTCATTTTAAATGAATAAATCTACCTGTGGAAGTGAATTCAGTGCAGAAGTAGAAAAAACCACACATTCTAAACACATCCATAAAATAAACAGCCTTATCAAGAGACAGAATATTCTCAGCATCCCCATAGGACAGCCCCTGCTCTGTGTCACACAGCACTAGTCTCATCTAAGGGAAGCATGACATGTGACAATGATGAGACTCAGAAAGTAGGGAAAGACACACAATCATATTATATATTCAGCAACTTCTGGGATATCCAAAGGATATTTCTCTCTGCCAGTATTCACTACCCATAGCTTGAGCTCATCCGAGAAATGAGCTCAGGATACAATAATATTAGGATATCCGTAACTTAAGTGAATTAATAGGAGAAAGGTTAAAAGAGATCATAGAATCTAATAGAGTGGCAGCTGGTAAAATTCCATAGTTGTCCTAAAAATAATTATAACTAAGGAGGAGACGTTTTTGTTTAGATTAGTTTAGCTTTGCCTGATTTGTAAATTTTTAAATAAATGGAGTTTTCTGTGTTTAGCTCTGTTCACACAGTATTTTGTGTGGGATTCTTTCCTCGTTCCTGTGGAACTGCAAATAACTCATTTGTAAGCGTTATTTATGGATTCTCAGAAATATCCAAGGCAAGGAAACTGCTCAGGTATTTGCCACACTCAAGTGGAAAAGGACTGGGGTTATCTGGTTATTTGAGGGAAAATATCTCATTAAATACTCACGGCTTGATAACAGGCCCGAGACTATGCTAACAATTTTGTATGAATTATCTATTTCATCCTCACAAGGACCTGGTGATGCTGATGCTGGTGATAGGAATGGGTGGTGATAGTTAAGAGTGATGATCATGCTAAGGTGATGCTGATACTGGCAACAGAGATAGGTGATGACTGCTTCTGATATTAAATAATGAAGTTTTAGAGGAATGAGAATGGACTGTGGTCCTCTAATTGCAAGTAGAAGTGCTGAGATTCAACTTTGCATAGCTTATATTTAGCATACCCATTAAAGATAATCTGCTTATAATAAACTGCATTATACCCTAAGATACAAAACAAAATTATAACTCAGCAGGGTGAGCTAATCCTATAAGCTTATTCAGGACAACCTATTCACAGAAGACCTCCTGCAATCAAGATGCATTATATAAACAACCACATTTTCGTATCATATAGCAAAGTTCTAAGGGAACATTAAATATTTAGTTTCATGTGAACTTTTATCTAAATTTTGCCTGAGAAATTAAGAAAACAAAATGCATGAATTCTTTTACATTGTTAAGTCACACCTATGCCTGCATTGAACATAGGTTGGAAGTAGGAAATGACCTCATGTTTAAATTGACGAAAGTCATCAAAGTCTCAGAAAACAGGAAATGACCTTGTGTTTAAACTTCTTAGTCAAGCACAAGGTCTCAGGTCTTGCGTTGGATCCTAGACACTTCACACCATGGTGGAGAAAGAAGCACAGATGGAAATGAACCTAAGTGACTTGTTTTAAGGACATTTCTTTTAAATGTGAATGAGAACACTGGGACACCATCTAAAATGGATGCGAAGCCTCTCCTGAATGCTTCCTTTACAGGCCAATCACCTTCCTGATTTGTAAGTTGAACTGAGAAGAGGCTGCAAAAGTCACCTTAAAAATTGACTATTGGGGCTAGAGGGATGACTCAGCAGTTAAGAACACTGGTTGTTCTTGCAGAAGACCCGGGTTCGAATCCCAGCACCCACATGGCAGCTAACAACTGTCCATAACTCCAATCCCAGGGGATCCGACAGCCTCTTCTGACCTCCGTGGGCACTGCACGACAGGGGAGCACTTACCTACATGCATACACATAAATTTTTTTTAAAAAAATTGATTGTCAAGAGTATTAAACCATATGAGTTGGATTCTGTAAGGAGAGCTTTACCTTCAAGAAGAGCAGAAAAAATTATAATTAAGAGGACAATTATTATAAATTAGCAAATGTAACTTCACAAATTAATCTGCAAGCAGGAAGATTAAAATGCATGGAAACCCACTGTTCCTGTTACAGCTTCCATTTCCATGGACAACAACAGCTAACCAATCTTGGGGTGGTGGTGGTCCAACTTCAGGTTATAACTCACAGCTAGATCAGAGGGAAGGGTTTAGGTGTGGAAGGCACACCAGGGTGACCACAGAAACCCTCAATGCACTGTGCATTTCAGAAAGCTAGAGGCAAAATACTGCAAGTTTTCTCTATAAAGAAATGCTAGAAGAAAGCAGAGTGTTGACAGTGTGCTATACATGAAGGTTTGCACAGAAACCACCAGCATGGATGCTTCTTATGTCCTTGTGTCTCAGTTAAATAGAGTCTGAAGAAATACAAACTCTAGGAGACATGAGTCCTTTCCAGAATTGGATGAAAATCACTGACTTACCATACTGAAAAATGCACGTAGCTGCATTTATGTACATGATTTCACATGTCCAAGCATCTCCATCCAAGCATCCCTAACATGCATCTCCATCCAGATCCCCTGACCTGTGTGAGGAAGCGCTTCCCCACACACACTCTTGTGGAGAGCAGGAGGGCTGTCTTCTCTCATCTTGCACAGCCAGCAGGCTGCTAGACTATTTGAACAGCCTGATGTGTATTCACGCTGAGCTCTGGGCCAGAGGGAAAGGAGCCACATCTCAGAGATGTCGCATAGATGTGATTTACTGCCTGTGCCCTGCTTTTCCAAATGTTCACCTTGTACGAAGAGAACGCCGCACTTTCTAAGGCATTTCTCTTCATTTTGTTTACTATAACACTTGAGGTATTAAAAAAACAGAACCTGATAATTTGAACCAAAAAATATCTATCATCTAGAAAAAAACACCTTGTGAAATCTTCAACATTTATTGAATGGCTACAGTATGGTAAGCACAATTCTAAAAATGGATTTTATTTCTCTTTTCTGTTTGGTTTACATCATTTGACTTTATTACCTGTGCCTTTTATTTAGACTATATTTCTTTTTTCTGATAGTTTCTGACTTTGAGAGTGGTTAATCCATTAGTACTATTAATCTGTTTAGACTTTTTTCCTAATCTTTATTTTAATGCAATTTCAGTAATTATAAAGTATAACAAAATATCTTTAAATTTTTTATTCATTTGAGAATTTCATACAAAGTATTTTGATCATATTCAACCCCCTCCTCCCTCTCCACCTCCAACTTACAGGTCTCCCCTGACCTCATGATCTCTGTTATTATCTGTCTTTTTTTTAAAAAAGGCCTATCAAGTCTAATCTGCGTTTGCCAGATGCTCTCAGGTGTGAGTCTATCCCTTGGAGTATGGTCAACCCACCAGGAGACACACCAGTAAGAAAAACTGACTTCCTGTCACAGTAGGAACCTCAGCTAGGGCTTCTAGCTTCCCTCCCCATCTGTACTGGGTTTTCATCTGGTTTGGGTTGCACAGGTCCTATACACATTGCCACAAGTGCTGTGGGTTCGTATGTGCACCTACCCTGTGGTGTCCAGACAAGTTTCCTGGTCCAGCACCTCCAGCTCTTACAGTCTTTCTGCCCTCTCTTCCACAATGATCCCTGAGCCTTAGGAGGAGAGAGAATGGCATTGAGGCTGAATACCCTCTCTCCCCCCTCCACCTTCTTTCTTTGCATGTTGACCAGTTGTGCATCTCTGTGTCTATTGATAACCACTACAAAAAGAAACTTCTAGGATGAGAGCTGAGAGATGCACTAATCTATATACACAGTAAGTCATTAGGTGTCAGTTTAGTACTATGGCTACTTAGCAAAATCATAGCAGGTACTCCCCATGGCCTGAAGCCTGCCTAGCTACAGGTTCTTGGGCCTGATAACAGTGTCAGCCATGGGCTCCATCATGTGAAGCAAGCCTTAAATCCAGTCAGAAAATGTTTGGTTACTCCAATAACACTCACGCCACTACTGTACCAGTGGACACACTTTGCCAAGCCAGTTCTTATTGTAGTTCACAAGGTTCACAGCTGGGTACAGTTGACAATTACCTTTCTTGGCCAGTAACATGCATAGCACCTTCTAGTACTAGGAAACCTATCCAGTAAAAATGAACCTTCAAGATCCAGACAAGCTTATGTTTGAGATTCCTCTTACTCCAGTCAGAATAGCTAAGATCCAGAAAACAAATGTGGACAGATGCTAGCAGGGTGGAGGAAATGAACACACTTTTCAGCACAGATGGGAGGGTAAAGGCTGCAGCCACTATGGAAATCAGTGCAGAAGTTCCTGAAAAAGCTAAAAATACATCTCCCGTAGACCCAGCCCTACCAGCCAAAAACACACACCAAAGGACTCTGTGTCCTACTCCAGAGACACCTGCACATCCACATTCAGTGCTGCTCTACTTACAATACCCAAGACACGGAGCCAACCTAGATGTGATGGAGAATGAAAGCATGGCACATTTACATGGTGGAATATTACTTACCAAGGAAAATAAAATTATGAAATTTACAGGTAAATGGATGTAACTGGACAAAACTATCCTGAGGTAACCCAGACCCAGAAAAAATATGCAGTGTGCTCTCATAAATGGATGCTCCTTTTGCTTCTTTAGATATGAGTGTTTCAAGTGGAAAAGCCTTAGAGGTCAGGAACTAATAAGGAGCCTTGTGGGTGGTTCATGGGAAAGAAAATAAAATAGAATGCAATAACATAAATGGGGGAAGGGGCATAACAGGGTAGAAGGGCTTAACGGGTGAGAGCTGGGAGGGAAGAGAAGAGGGAGGGAGAGGAGGGGTACCACTAAAGGCCTTCTGTTTTTGTTTTGAGGGATTTTAGTGTTTTGGGTTTTTTTGTTTGGTTGGTTTTTTTTTTTTTTTTTTAAAGACAGGTCTCCCTGTAGCCCCTTGTTGGCCTAGAACTCTCTATGTAGACTTCGCTGACCTCCATCTCAGAGAGCCTGCCTCATCCTCCCATGAGCTGGGATTAAAGGTATGTGCCACTATGCCCTGCTAATAAAGGTTTTTTGAAAAGCTTCTTACAACATATACATATCCAATATAAAGGGAGTTTAAATGTAGTTACCCTATAACAGGAGTTAAGTGGCCCTAACAGATACCACAGGCTGGCAAATGGAAAGCCTAATGCCAGGAATGATTAAGTCTTTTGGAGTTGTGGACCAGGGACGTCCCACATACCCTCAAACAATATTGGCTACTATGGCTGCACTTCGTTAACCACCAGAAATTGACAGTAAGACCCTACTGCTGAAAACACTTTGTATCCGAGTCACAGAACAAACAAGGAAAACAATCAAGCTGCTGCTGAGTGTTTGGACTTTAAAATATGTATTTCACCTTTCTTGGTTGCAATCCTTCTCCCTCACTCCTCTGTCTGGTAACTTGTTTCTGTCTTGCTGTTAGATTCTCATGGAGTCCTTTATCCTCATTTCCTATATTGTGAACTATTTGTTACATTTATTTTAAAGACAACCTTTGATTTTATAATTCTCACAGGAAATACCTGCAGTGTCACATTCTGTTACTTTATTCTAACTTAACTGGATACACTTTGAAATGCAAATTCAGGTAATATAAAGGATTACATTTGGGGCTGGAGAGACGACTCAGTGGCTAAAAACACTGGCTGCTCTTAGAAAGGACCAGGGTTCAGTTACCAATACCCACATGGTGCCTAACAACCGTCCATATATCCAGTTCCAGGGGCTCTGAGACCCTCTTCTGGTCGGTGACCACTGCGCAACATGGGTGCACTTACATACATGCAGGGAATACACTCATACACATAACATAAAACGTTTTCCAAAGGATTGGCTCCAACAGCATCCTATCACCTCCGATAGGCCTGCTGTCTCCCACAGGCCAAGCCTCCCTCTGGTCCAAGCCCCTGCTGATTTACCTGTGTCCCTGTGCCGAGCCTACCTCTAGCTCATGTCTTTTCTGGTATACATGCCCAAGCACCCCTTTTACTGATCCTCTGTGGGTGCCATATTAACTACATGCAGTTTACTGGAAGATACCACTTTCTGTGCTCCTTTCCCTCAGCTTTGAATCATGATTTGGTATTCATGTTTGGGACAGCATTTTTAGATGAATTATTATTTTTGTTCGCCAATTCACACGTTATGACTCCATTATCGACGGCATCCAGGCGAATTGCCATCAGTGGTCGAGCGTTATGGTCCAGTCATCTGTTGTTGCACACCAACAGTTTCAAAATCGTTCCCTTCATATCTGAGCTTCTGCAGTCTCATCCTGAATGTCGCTTTTTTTATGGCTTCTCTTACATTATTTATAGTGAACATTACCTAATCTTAATACGCTTCTATTTTTTTTCAATTGAACAACAAACCCAGTCACATCTCTTCCAAATAATTCCCTGTTGTCCTGATGCCACTGTCTGTAAATCTTACTGCATGGACTCACAAGGTCCACTAGGAAAGTAAGGCCAGCCCCTCTGTAAGACATTCCTTATGTGGCCATATGAGAAGGTAAAAAGAAACAGATAATGCTAACTGTAACATATTTTATTTAACTCAGTAAAACCAAAATCTTATCATTTTAAGATACAATCAATATAAAAATTTCATTTTTAAAATGAAGTCTTTGGGGCCAGTCAGTGGTTGAGAGTACCTGCTGTTCTTGCAGAGGACCTGGGTTCAGTTCCCAACACCCACTTTGGAAGACACACAAACTTTTCTGACTCTGGTTCCAGTGGAATCAAATGCCCTCTTCTGGCCTGTATGGGAACTACATGAACTAATGTATACATGCATACAGGCAAACCACTCATTCAGAAACTAAAAATGAATGAATTGAAAGAAAACTAAGTCTTTGAACTCCAGTGTGTGTCATTCATGTAAGATATCTAACTGCAGTCCACCCATGCTTCAAAATGATCCCCAGTGACTCTGTGCTCAGTAGCTACGATAGCAACAGAGTAGGTTAGAGACCATCGTATTACCTCTGGCCCTCTTTGAGGTCTTGTATATTTTTCTCCCTGTCTGTTTCTCTGGATGAGCCATAGATTTTCCTTTAAACTGAGAATTCTATTCTGTTTTTTACACATCCATTGATCTCTTTATGTGTATGTTTTACTCCCAGAATTCACAATGGTGCTATGTCTGAGGGGGAAAAGGCTCTCGACACAAAGCCTAAAGAAAGCCTGAGGAGTTCCATCCCCAGTAATCCCATGGTGCAATGAGAAAATTGAACCATCTCCCACCAGCTGTCCTCTGACCACCACACACGTGGACCCTATACACATATATACATATTTTAAAACGAACACACAAATATGTTAACATTCTGAAAAACTTCTTTCCAATCTTTGTCAGATTGTTCTAGAGAACAATTTTAATCAGGAATGAATTCAGGTATCAACTTTTCTGTTTTGTTTCTATTGTGCTTGATAGACGTAGATTTGAGCCTTTTACATTTTAGGCATGCAGGCTCATTAGGCAGGGGATTATTCTTACTGTGTTATTCTTGCTGAGGTCTTCACCCTCCTTCCTCCTTCTATAACACACCTGCACCTCACATCCTTATTTAAAATCTCTGTTCCCCCTTTCTCTGTGCTAACAGACCACTTGGGCAGGGTGTCTCAGCTGGTTGTCTCCTCACTTTCCCACCAGAAGACCCTCTGAAAGGCGTTCACCATGCAACCAGGGAGTGGTGTTTGCATAAATGCACAGTCATCCAGGAGACTAGGGGCTACGTTTGTTAAACATGTCATTGAAGTCACAGAGAGCCCCATCAGGCTCTTGCTTGAGGCAGTGAGGATTCTATCTTCTGTCTCTAAACTCAGATTCAAAACTCTTAAATTGCCAGTCTTCTCATTTAGATCCTGTGGTCAGAATACTACAGCTTTAGCTCAAGTTTTGCCATAGAATGTTGGTTGGCCTCTTTCCTGCCTGTGGTTAAGCTGAAGCTATAATGTGATTACACATATATTTTTAAATTTTTGATTCATCTGTTTTATGTGTATGAGTGTTTTGTTTGCATGTATATAAGTGCACCCATGTCATGCACTACCCTCTGAGGCCAGAAGAAGGGGCTGAATCCCCTGAAACTGGAGTTACAGAGGTTGTTAGTTGCCATGTGGGTGCTGGAACTGAACCTGCATCCTCTGGAAAAGCAGCCAGTGCTCTTATGAGCCACCTCTCCAGATCCTGACTATGCCCTTTTGATCTTGAATTAAAAAAAAAATAATAATATACAACTGTATATTTATAGATGCATTTAATTATTTGGTGTTTCTGGCAGAAAAAGACTTTGCCACAATTTTACTTTACTTGATTTTAGAGCTGACTTTATAAAATATTTTTGTGACAAATGCATTAATGCCTTTATTTGGAACATCAGTAATACAAGCAATTTACAGTTTCTCAGTCCGTGTCATGCTTAGGGTGAAAAGGTTTCACTGAGATTATGCAACATGAATGATATCAACATCCTCAAATACAGGACTGTCCGTGCAAACAGACTGTCCATGAAAGTATACCAACGACAAAGATCAAGTCTTCTTTTCTCAAAACATAAAATACAACTTCATAGCTCCTAAGCAGTTACTACAGATGCTAACAGCTAACGACTTCTAACAACTTTTATACAGTCTTATTTATGAAGTAAAATGACTTTAAATGCATATATCAATAGAATCCTATTATCATAATCATGATGAGTGTTTATGATTACTAGCTCATAAAATTAAGTGTCCCAAAGCATACTTATAAAGTGATAATTCTGTCATTAATACTACTGCTCCGGTTATTACATAACAAAATTTCGGGCATAAATCTTTCCAAAATACAACAGAAGATGACCTACATATTGAATAAGTTCTGTACAAAGAATCAACATTGCATAATGTAATTTTAGTCAGAACTATAATGAAATTTCCATCAAGTATAGACTACTGGACTATGTATCATACATTTGTCACGGAAATTACTGAGAAACTTTCTTGATGCATCTAAATTTATAAAAATCCTGCTAAGAAGAAACATTGTCAATCAAATTATATAAAGACTGAACTTGACATTATCAAATTAAAACTCACATCTTTTGAATATACTTGATTTCTATAGCAACTTTCAGGAAACTTATCAGCATGTGATCCTGGTATACTTACTTGAGGTAAAATGGATGGGCTCATCTTTCTAAATAGCACTTAATAGATTTCTATTTGAAGTGTATTAATCTGAAAATATTTTAAACCTACAGAAAAACTGAAATAGAACAGTAAATACTCAATGGCATATCCAACAAGTTCAAGCAGTTAAGATTTTACTAGTCACTGAAGAAATACTCTAACCTACTGTCTATAAAATGTATCATAACTCTGTATCGACTAAGAGGTGATCCATCAAGGCCCAGTGTACAAATGTGATGACAACTAATCTTTATTGTCAACGTGACTGGAGACAAGACTTTGGGTATTTTCAAAGAGGTTTAACTCAGAAGAGGACACCCACGCTGAGGATGGGTGGTCCCATTCCACAGGCTTAGGTAAGAGGAACATCAGCATCCATCTCTCTCTGCTCCCTGACAACAGATGCAATGTGACCACCTACTCCTGTTTCCACCACCATGCCTTCCCACATAATGGATTGTATCACACTTTAAATCATGAATCAAAATAAACCCTTCCTTCCTTGTTTTATCAGATATTTTAACACAGCAATAAAAAAGAAAGTAACACAATTAATCTTGCAGATATGTTGGCAATTTTTGCTTAGTCCCTCCCTAATTCCTCTAGAACAAGTTCACATCAAGGCTAGACAAACCCGTTTCCGAATTTATAAGTATAACAATGTATTGGGTTTATGTGTAAATCTGGTGTTTCAGGTCTAAGAGAAGAGTCCTTTTCATCTACATGGCTTCATAGTGAGTACTTTTCTTGTGCCTAGGAGATATCAGTCTAAGGATGAAATAACACAATGATTTACAAAAATGATTTTTAGGGCCAGGCCTGGTGGCACATGCCTTTAATCCCAGCACTCAGGAGGCAGAGGCTGTGAGATCAGGGTCAGCCTGATCTACACGGTGAGTTCCAGGCCCTGCTGGGGCTACAGGGAGACCCTGGCTCAAAAAGACCATAAAAAATTTCTATAGAAATGAAGTACTTGGAAGACTTTCAGGTATTGTCAAAGAGGCACAGTTTTAAGTTGAAAGCAAGTCAGGAAAACATAAGACAAGAGACCTACAAGCTGGAAACCTCTAAGGGAAAGATGAATCACAAAGAGACAAAATGCAACCTCCGAATTAAAAAGTGAATTTCAGATATGAAGGCACTTAACCCATTTTTCATATTATGAGTTTAAACTGTGTTGGCAGAACTAGAGCCCAATTCAGTGTGTGCAGGAAAACGGCTCTGGAAGGGGATGAACAGCAAGTAGATACGCTGTGCGTAAATTACCTCAACTTAGCGGAAACGCCATTGGTCTTGCAATAACTCAAAGACTTTTTAAACATTTATCTATTTTTAATGTTTTATTTGACAATTCCGTACAGTGAATTTTGATCAAGTTCAGATTTCCCTGCCCATCTCCCCTACCGTACCCCCTGACTTTACGTAGTCTACTGTGTTTTTTGTTTTGTTCTAAAGGCCTGGGGAGTCTAATTTGTATTCACCAAATACTCTTGGGTGTGGGCCTATTCCCTGGACTCTGACATCACATCCCTAAAGAAAACTAACTCTTCCTTTTCCAGAAACTATCAAAAGCTCCTCCTCAGGGTTGGGGCAAACACCTCCCCCTACTGTCTAACTCAACTCAGGCTTGCACTAGTCTTTCGTGTCCTGTCACAATCACTGTGGGTTCCTGTGTACAAACGCCTTGTTGTGTTCAGAGAACATGGTGTGGTTATCCTTGACCTCTGATTCCTAGTCTTTGTGCCTCCTCTTCTGCCATCTCCCTGAGACTGGGAGACAGTGTGATACAGGTGTTCCACTCTACACACTGACCAGTTGTGGGTGGCTATTAGTTACCATCGGCTGCAAGAAGACAGTTCTCTGGTGACAGTCGAGAGAGGCACGAATCTAAAGATTCAAATTCAGAATTTTATCTTATTTTGCACCTCTGAAGGCATCATTCCACTGTTTTCAGATTTGTCTGTTGAAAATTCAGATTTTTCACTCAGGTTTCTTTGAGGTTCTCTCTTTAGTTGGCTTTTTAAAAGTTTTGGTACAATTTATATCCAGTGGATTTTTTTTTTTTTTTTTTTTTTTGGTAGTTCCTAGAAACTTCAGCAATGAAAAGGCCAAGAGCCCTACTATGTGCTATACTGAAGATCAGACCAGAAAGGGAAAAAGCAGCCCCTGTGATCTGTGAGTGAGGCCTTTAGTTATGGATGTGTCTGCCACTCCCAGGAATGTCAGGGGCTCCCCTGCTGAGCATTCCCAACAGGGGCAAGGCCACTGTGTCCTCACAAGACAAAACAAGGTCATTGTCAGGGTACACAAACAACAAATCCTTCACTGCCCTGGCTGACACCAGGGCTGTGCTTCCTGATCATTTACAGCACATGGTGGTAGAAGTTCCCTGGTGCTGGGAGGTGAACATGGTGCCTGGAGAGGCTACAGGAAGCAGGAACAGTACCAGGGTGGCAGATGGTCTCCATGTCCAGCAGACCAGGAAGCAGAGGGAACAGTCCCAGGTTCATAACCATCACAGGTCCTCTCCTGTGACAGACCCGAGGGCCATGCCTCCTACAACTTCACAGCCTCTCCAGACCCTGCTGCAGCTGGGGAGAGGTCAGGGAAAGCAGGAGCTAGTGGGGGACATTTCAGATTCAAACCCAGCGCATAAAGTTTTTAAAACAGAGCTATACTTCTAGAGAGATATTGGAAACAGTATTGAAAGTTGTGTAATAAGCAAAAATCTAAGATTTTTAAAATAGTTTTAGAAATAAAATTACTCAGCTCTACGTAAACTAATTTATCAGTAGTGACTCTCAATGAGTTTGTGGTATCTGATTTATGAAAAATTTAATGATTTTATTTTTATTTTATGTGTATGACTGTTTTGCCTGCATGTATGTAAGCACATCACATGTGTGCAGTGCCCAGAAAAGGCCAGAGGAGGATGTCGGATCCTCTGGAACTGGAGTTTCAGATGGTTGTCAGCCACCATGTGGGTGCTGGGAACCAATCCCAGGTCTTCTCCAAGAGAACACAGTGCTTTTAATTGCTAAGCCATCTCTACAGCCCCCTCCTTTTTTTTTTTTTTTTTTTTTTTGGTATCTTAATTTCAATAGGTTATCTATACATCTGCTAAAGAATCACTTTAAAATTTTCAAAAGTTCAATTGATGAGAAACTCGTGAAGTCCATACCCAGCTGAGGAACTATTGGCAGCTGACGTTGCAGGGGAGGGAGTCAGTGCTCTGGTAGGTTCCCAGACTCCAGTGGGTGGCTCTATCCCTATACACATACTGCTGGCATTAAAGGGGGAGGTCAATAGGTTTATAAAAGTGTATGATCTGTGGAGGGAAATGTAATGGAAGAGGCAAGAGACAGGCTGGAACAGAGGGAGTGGGGGGGGTTGACAAAGACACATTATATTTGTATATGAAGTTCTAAAAACAATATTCTTTAAACGATTAGGCTAGTGGCCTAGAGAGGAAACCCTGCATCATGTCTTGGCAGGCCGGTGACACCTCTTCAAACTTGGCAGTACACAGACTGTTCATTTTTATGCTTGCTGAGAGTAAGCCCCAGACCAGACCCAAATGGATCGTGACTCACACCTGGTTCTTTAAAATAGTTTTCTTAGACCATTCCTACAAACAGGGCCCATTCTTATGCCAAATTTCAACATAACCCAAGTGAGTCATGTGGAAGCATTAAGTGGTGTCACAGACACTGAATAGAGATGTCCCTACTCTTCAGTGGTTCATTATTGATGTCATGGTAACGAGTGGCATCCTTTGAGCACTGAGCAAAGAGTGCTCTATTTTTTAAACAGGGAAAAAGACTCCATGCACCTTAATGAGAGCCTCTACAACGTTCTTCAGCTGTAGTTATTAAGAGTCTTGAAAGTCCCTGTACCTTCTGCCACAGAGTAGCCAGTCGTTGGGCATCAGGCCTTGTGCAATTTAAGCACCTCATTCCAGGGGTGCAGTATGAATCACTTTCATATTTGGGGCTGAAGTGCATTGGTGAGTTTTCTCGTCACCATGATAACATGCACGATGAAGGGACTTGTGGGAGGAAGGGCTTGTCTCAGTTCCTGAGCGTACACAAGGAAAGCACGGTAGCACTTGTGCCTGGGAACAGCTCCTTGTCTGAGGCGTATGCTCACATCTTGGTACTCTGGGTCAGACACAGACCCAGGCTATGACCTTGAAGCTCTTTCCCTAGGGTCCTACCTTGGTGCTCTGTCCAAAAGGTCCCATAATCTCCCAAAACAGTGCCGTCAACATACCAGACAACGTGTATACCACATGAGCAACAGAAAGCAAAACTTGGTTCGTGAGTTTTCATTTCCTAACGCATCCTGCTCCTGACAAGAATGCCTAGCTCCATAGTTTATCAAAACACATGCAGTGAAGATGTTCACTGCATACTGAACCTATCTCGAACGCTGGATTAGTTCATTAGAAAAGCAGGACTGCATGCAGACTCTAGAATGTTTGATGCCCGTGGGAATTAAGCAGCAGACACAGTAGGGGGCTTTCTTTCCTCCCCCCATTCTTTTCCTATTTGTGTAGATTCCAAGCACTTCAAAGGCCAGAAAAAGAGTGGGTCCACTTAGGTTTTGCATGCGCACAGTGAGGAGGAGCCAGAGATGACCACTGCTGTCACGGCTGGACTTTACATCCAGTTCCTGGTTGCCAACAACGTGGCCTGAATTTGTAAGCACGGAGAGCCCTGTTTTGCATACCAATCTTATCCAAGAAAGAAAGACAGCCTACTTCCACACTGCAGCAATCCTCATCCACATATCCCATAATACAAAGCTAAAAACATGAGCAGTCTTCACTAAAATTTGCTTGAAATATTTTTCGAGTAACTTCAGAAATACTCAGAGATGGGGCTGGAGAGATGGCTCAGTCGTTAAGAGCACTGTCTGCTCTTATAGAGGACCCAGGTTGGAATCCCAGCACCCACACACCAGCTAACAACTCTCTGTAACTCCAGTTTCAGATGATCCAGCGCCCTCTTCTGACCTCTGTGGGCATTGCATGACATGGGTGCACTTACATACATATAGGCAATGCATTCAAGACATAAATATTTTATGAAAATTTCTGAAGTATACAGAGAAGCTAAGAGAAAAGGACTTTTACTGTTACCTCTGTGGGCATTGCATGACATGGGTGCACTTACATACATACAGGCAATGCACTCAAGACATAAATAAAATATTTTATGAAAATTTCTGAAGTACACAGAGAAGCTAAGAGAAAAGGACTTTTACTGCTGAAGAGCAATTACAAATTCTCTTTAAGGATTTACCTCCCTCACTTCCCCTTTGACTCCAGAAAGCTTAACTTTATATAGTACTAAACTTATCTTGAGTAATACTTGATGATCCTATTTTCTGACACCAATTTTGGCTAGAATGTGATTTCTAGATGAATTTCTTGTTTAATAATTAGAAAAGAAATGAAAATAAGTGAGAAAATTTCTCAGTTTTGATGACACAGAATTCCACAGCTGTTTTGAAACTGAAGATCTCTATAGACGCTCTCTCAGAAAGCAGAGGGAAACATCAGAGTGTAATTTTCACAACAGAACAACACTGGAATTCCAGAAATGTCAAGGTATAGTGGTTACAAACTGACATAGACTCAAAAATCAGTTTCATATGAATAGCTGCATACGTATGCTAATTTTTATACTGAGCTGCTTAGAGAACATGGGGTAAAGACTAATCTTGAAAATCATCATAAAGTAGATAAATGTGCACACATATATACATGGGTATATGTACATACATTTGAAATTATGTGCTTTGGGAGCTGGAGATATGGCTCAGTAGTTAAGAGCACTGGCTGCTCTTGCAGAGGACCTGGGTTCAGGTCCCAGCACCCACAGGGCAGCTAACAACCAACTGTCCATAACTTCAGTTCCAGAGAATCCAATGCCCACTTCTGACCTCTGTGGGCATTACACGACACAGGTGCACTTACATACATGCAGCCAATACACTCAAACACGTAAAATAATAAAATATTTAAACTATGTGCTCCTGCAGACCTCATTGCTTATGAGATGTGCTGTAATGTCACTTATATTTGTTTTGTTACTGTTTTCATTGAAGACTAATACAATAAAAACTGGATACCACATACACACAAGAGTCCGACTCCAGTGCAGATCTGGTGTGTGGAGCAGCTGCTGTGTGCCTGCTGTTCTGCACTGTCTTTGTAAATAGAGTGAGACCTTTTGAGTTCTATGTCTTCACCCTCAGAGGGCTGTTCCAAATTAAAGGTATGTAATAAAATATGCAGGATGGAAATGAGAGCTGGAAATGCTTGTCTCCATCAAATGCTAGACATTCAGACATCGCTTTCCTGGTGAACCCTTCCTTTTAGCCTTCAGAAGCAAGCAAATGCCTCTTTCAGAAAAGAACGGCCACTGCAGCTGAGGTTTTACTATTCACTTCAGGTTCTCAGACTTCTGACATCATCACTCACCTGCACTCTGGTCTCCTTATGGCATTTGGAGACTGGTATCCAACCCCACAAGAATGAAGCATCCCAGGGCAGGATATTTGGCTCAGCACTTAAGAACACTGACTGCTCTTGCCAAGACCCTGGGTTAGATTCCCAGCACCCACATGGCAGCTAAGAACCCAACCACCCATAACCCCAGTTCCAGGGGCTCCAACACCCTCTTCTGACCCATAAGGACACTGCACAACGAGGGTACACTTACATGCAGGCAATACATGCATACACATAAAAATAATTTTTTATCCTTTAATTTTTTTATATTTTTTTGTTTTTGTTTTTGTTTATTTTTTAGAAGAAGCATTTCATTACAGCTTTAACATACTCAATAACAGTTTCCAGAGCAAAGATACATCTCTTTCAAAAGTGGCTATAAAATTTTAGGTTCACAGTTGAATTAATACAGTTATACAATATTGAACTCAGTATAAACCCTGTAAGGCATAAAATTGAATGAGTTTTTACACCTTTAAAAAAGATCTTCATTTCATTTTAAAATATACTGTTTCTTACAGAAAGACTCATTGTTTTTGCTAATAATACTTAGATGTTGGCGCATGCGTCTCTAATCCATATGTATCTGATTATTACTAGTTTTAAAAATAATGAAGCATCACTAAAAATCCTGTAGTCATCTTTTAGTTTAGCTTCTTTCCTCTTCGCTGTTTTGTTTGAGACAGTCCTGCTATACAAAATAGTCCAGACTGGCCTCAAACACCCCCTCCTCCTACCTCATTCCTCAAATAGCTAGAATTGCATATCTATACCACCACACCTGGCTGATCTGCCAGGTTTTTATTTATTATTTTTATTTTATGCATATGAGTGTATTCCTGCTTGTGTATAAGTGCATAAGGTCATGCAATGCCTTTGGAGGGCATTAGATGCCCTGGAACTGGAATTACAGATGGTTGTTAGCTGCCAAGTGGGTGCTGGGATTCGAACCCCGGTCTTCTGCAAGTACATTCAGTGCTCTTAACCATTGAGCCATCTCTCCAGCCCTTGATCTGTAGTTTTGATGCTGTTCAACATTCACTGACTTTTTCCAAAGTCCTTCCTCTGAATCTGGTCCTTTACAACTCAACATCGCCACCATCTCTCTGAACTCCTCTTTGTGCCTTTTATTTTCTATCTCCTTCCTGTGAAAAATACTGTAAGCCACTCATCAGGCAGGAACTCATACTTCTTCCCGTCTTTGCTTCATAAAAGTTAGACACCCTCACCGCATTATCCAGCCACTCTTCCCAGCCAACTGTATGCAGTTTGACCCTAATCACACATGGTCTCCTGGATTTGGGGAGGGCTAAAGTATATAATCCGGAGAAGGCTAGGAAGAGAAGGCATGACCCATGCTGGGTAAAGGCTTTCCAGTGTGATACCCTCAGGAATAAGCAATGCCTATTCCCTTTTAAGGTTCTAAGGTCAATCAATTCATTGGTTCCCCAGTAAAACTTTAATCAAACATTGGCTTGACATTAGAACCTTAAAAGGGAATAGGCATTGCTTAGCATCCCCAGGAAAAGAAGTCTCACAACAGATGGAAAATTTGTTAATGCTATTATGTCTCACAATTATTTTTTTTAAAAAAAGAATGAGAATGTAAAAGGTGTTAAGAGGATGTGGGAATGGAGATATTTTCTAAAATAGAAAAGGATGAGAAAGCCTTAGCAAGTGATGAAGGTCTATGTAGGTTTGTTATGATACATAAAGGATGAGACAAAAATAATATACACATAAGCTTAAAATGACTATGGTCATAGTATAGTCAACTAGTTTAAGGAACAAAACATATCTAGTCAAGGTTTATTTGAGAACATTTGGTTTTTTTACCCAAGCTTTATCTACATAGCTCATGATAATTAAAAGTACCAGACTGGTGGAACTAACCTTATTGGATGTTTAACAGCCATAGTTTGAGGCCTATACTAATTGGTCAGGGGGACTTAAAGGACAGTTTTTGCTCCTTGCCCTCCAAGGTCAACTAAGTTCCAGGGGACTATGGAACATCTCTCAAAATGTCCTGTAACTATGGTGAGTCACCTGTTGTCTTGTTCAGGGAGGACAAGGAGACCCCACCAGATGGACTTGAACCAGTGTCCAGTCTACAAAGAGAAGGGTGAACTTAGAGGAAACATCTCATCCATGCTTCCAAGTGAAGCCAGACATGGTTGTACAGAACCTTTGACTTATCTTCACATAGATGGAACTGGTAAAAGAAAGGAGTCAGGAGCTCCTCCCAAGCCCATGTGATCCCTGAGGAACAGATCCTCAAATGACCTTAAGTATAAAAATAAATTGATTTATTTGGGTCAACTGTATGGTCTTAAACACTCAAAAGGAAAAGTCTAACCAAAGAGTAAAGTCATCAGTATATTTTAAATACTGCTCAGATGTAAGACTTCAAATCTTGGTCTACAATACTGTAGGGCCCACCTGTAGCTAAGGGAGATGACCCACTATTGGTCTAAAATGATGGCTACATTTGTTTTCTCTCCCTATCTAGAAGCCTTTACCCTTTGAGAGGGAACTGATGCCGATTCTAGCCACTCCAACAGCTATCAAAGTGCCTGAAAACAAATCCTAAGTCCATCACTTTCAAGTCCAGCCTGGGCAGACAAAAGAAAAATGAGGAGGAGCCCAATAGAGGGATGCTTTTGGAAGCCCTTATCAAGAAATTCCAATGGACTGCTTATGGACATTTGAAAATTGCCCTGTTCTTTTTTCTAGTTCCCTGTCTAGAACTTGTAATGCTGATTACTCTTGCCTTTACTTCTCTTTCACAAAAAGAGTTATGCAATTTGGGAGTCTTTTAGATTGCCCCATTGAAGGGGTACCACAATTGCCTCGCCCTGGCATAAAATTACTGAAGGGGTACTCCAATTGCCTCACCCTGCATCCCTGTTCAGCATGGAAGAAGCCAGAGTGATCTGCACCCCTATTCCCTATTGGCAATTTGGGTAACCCCTTCAGAGGATGGTGTGATGAGAATAGGAGGTAGGAATTGGCTGGCAGTTAAGGTAAAAAGACCCCAAAGAAAAGTAGTTTCTTGGCTAAACATGAATGTCCTTGGGCCTCTTAGCAACGTACTCTGTTCCAAAAGCCAAAAATGTCAAAAGTATTTAGGAAGCTTGTATCTAATCCTTAAAAGATTTTAGGGATACCTCTTCAGAGGGGGGAATGTTAGAATAGCCAAAAGCCCCATAAGAAATAAAGAAAAAGAAAGAATACATTAAGTTATCAGAAAAAAAAAGTGATGGGGAGATATGGGAGGAAACACCTTATATGCATGTATGAAATTCTCAATAAATTATTTATTCAAATAAATTTTAAAAACACATAAAGGTTCAAAGACCATGTAAAGAAAAATTAAATGAAAAATGTCCAATTGCTAAACATATAAGGGATGCCAAATTACAATTCTAACAGTTTCAAAATAAAATGCCATAATCAAAGGGGCAGTTAATGACTTGTTTTTCCTAATTGAGATAACAGAAAATCAAGTCTTACAAAGTACATTTGCAATAAAAGCAGCCCCAGACACATGTTCGGTGTGGATCTCTGGGTCTTTCATAGGCGCTAACAAAGTTACCTATGAATGGGCTGGGGAGATGACCCAGCAGTTAAGAACACTGGATGCTCTCACAGAGGACCCAGGTTCAGTTTCCAATACCCACATGGGAGCTAACAACCGTCAGTAACTCCAGTTCCAGGGGACCCAACACCCTCTTCTGACCTCTGCGAGCAATGCACGACACGGATGCACTTACACACATGCACGCAATACACTCATACACATAAAAGTAATAAAATATATTTTAAAAGTTAAAAAAAAGACATTTCCATAGAGCCGATATAAAATGTTCTTTAAAAAGTAAAGTATATTCAATGCTGTCTGTGACTGCAAATCAAATACTACTTGAGAAAAATTCAGAACTTTGATTATCTCAATATTATGTTAGGAGAGGTGAGTTTCAAATGAAGTATCAGTCACAAGCAAGCCCGTAAAGCTGTCACTTTGTCAACAAAGGTTTGACCTATTCTCAAACACAATGGTCAGGTCTGCTTCTTCCGGCTGGAATGACTGAAGACATGGACACATTTCAAATTTATGACCACAATGTTTTCCAAACAAATGGCGTGAGTAGCTGTAACAAAGTAAGATGTGGGCTGGAGAGATGACTCAGTGGGTAAAGTGCAACTGGGACAACTTGAGTTCTGATCCCCACGAGGGAAGGAATTACTAAGAATGAAAACTGTGTCATAGGAATGATCACCTCCGGCTGAGTGACCTTGCACAACCTGAAAGTGCAAACTGCCTTGGGGGTCCCTTCTGTTTTGTTTTCACAGTCTTTGTATTTCTAACACTCAGAAGACAGAAGACGGGGGGCATTTGTCTTTAACTCCAGAGCTCCCCTGTGACCAGAGGCAGAAACAGCAGAGCCCTGAGAGGCAGGTGCGGTGCACGGCCAGAACAAGAGAGTACGTCTCAAACAGGGTGGAAGACAAGGATCAGCACCCGGGGCTGTCCTCTGACCGCCACGTGCACACCACAGCACACATGTGCATGCACTGAAATACATT
The DNA here is from genome assembly GCF_000622305.1 of Nannospalax galili. Lineage (NCBI taxonomy): Eukaryota > Metazoa > Chordata > Mammalia > Rodentia > Spalacidae > Nannospalax > Nannospalax galili. Next base: position 5,010,026 of record NW_008338533.1, on the reverse strand, counting down.
ACACACACACACGAACACACACACACACACACACACAGGTCGGGGGGGCATTTTGAAAAGATAAAAGGGGGGTAATAAAACCCGTAACACCGAGGTCTCCCTACATCACGTGAATGTTCCATTAACATGAGAATTGCAACACCCAGGACACAGGGACCCTGCTCACACAGCTGTACTGTCTGGGGCACAGACCAGCAAGGGAGTCACACATGCTTCACGACGATCCAACGACCCCCCAGCACTGTTGGTGCTGTCCCTGCACACACTTCTCTTCGTCTTCTTTTACTTTCCATGTTGCCAAGAGGGGGGCCTGCGCAGGGTCGAACTCTCGGGGTTAGGTAACAAACAAGGCTCTGCAAGTACGAGGTGTATGGAGAGGGGTCAGTCACAGGGACCTGTGTGCTTGGCAGTGAGATTGGGAGAAAGGATTTGGCACTTCTTCTGTGCCCATTTCCCCATCATGTAAGTGGGATGAAACCACCTGGTAACCGACACCCCTGCTAATGGTAACATTATCTAAGGGACATTTTTATCCCATCAGGGCACACAAATTAGAGCCCATGGCCTCGGTCTGACCTGCCATCTCCTTCCATAAATAAACTTGGTTTGCAACACAATGTCTACGCCATGGGACCTGCGGCCACTTTTCCTAAAAAGAATAAATCGACAGTATGTTGTGGACACTGTACAATCCCAAAGCTCAAAATGTTAACTACCTACCTGTAGGCCGAATTCTAGCTCTGCCAGGGCCATTTCATAGCTTAGGCCCGTTTCCTGTATCACAATTTAAACTGGGCCATCAACATGGCGCCCCCCCATAGCCCCACCTTCTTCCACACCTTTCCCCACAGATGGCCCGAGTGCATCATGCTTCTGCTGTGCTTTGATTGGTCTCCCTCCTCATGACTGGCACGTGATCAGCTCTTGATCCCCAATGCTAGATGTAAGCGGTGATCAGCATGACCTTTGCTACCATTGGCCCACAATGGGTGTTCTTTCATGGTATTGGATGATCATGTGTGTATATACAGCCTGCTTAACAATAAAGTGGAATTCCGCCCTGTGACGCTCTCCCAGGGGTCTTTGCTCCATCGCACTTGTCCTGGTGTGGACCCACACCTACCCCTAACGGAACCGACCAGCTTGCTATCAACCAACAAATTTATAGTTCAAGACATTAACCACCTACCAGCAATGGGAAAGCTTGCTGTCTCCCAGCAACTTACAAATCTCCAGTGTTTCATCTGACACATCTGCAGAGCAGTCTCCTGTCTCCACTAATCCTATGCAAGTATTTAATATGTATCAGTCACCTAGATCCAGAGTTCTCACACACATACACATATAAACATGTGTGCACACAAACATGCATACTTACACACATACACATATAAACGTGTATACACATAAACATATAGCACATGCATACCGGCATACATAAGTACTTATATACACACACATCCAAACTGAACACACATGCAGACACAAACACATAAACACATAAAAATCACACATATACATGGCACACATTACATACACAGGACAACACATACACACATGCACACGTATACACGTACATACATACACACATAAACATAACACACATTACAGACAGGACGACACACATACGCATGCACGCATACAGATACGCCATATGCGCACACACACAACTTGGTGAAGTGCCCTTATTTCCACTTCATCATTACGCATCTAGAAGGGAGGTGCCTCAGAGTGAACGTTGCACACAACTGACAATCCAATCCTCTAGATGTTGGAAAGTGCACCATTCATGAAATACAGAATTCAAAACTGCCTATATAATCAAATTAAATTACACTGATCTTTCCTATCAATCATGCACTGCTTCTTAGCTAATAACGCATTCAATCCTTAAAGATGGTATTATTCCCTGGAAAACACTTATATCACTATCAGACACACAGTAATTACTTCATAAATTTGAGTTATCGCTGATCAGCACGTAGCATTCCCAGTTCTAAAACCTGCTAAGGACACAATGAACACTCAGTGAAACTTTATTTACTTGGTGAATAAATTAAAAGGGATGAAGTATTGCTAAAGGTAATTTCACTTTAAGGGTCACTCAGGCCAAACCCTCAGGCCAACCTCTGGTTTTATGTTCCACGGACCCACAGTCAAGCTTCTAATTTTACTTGTTAACTGCATGGACCTAAGTCTCTTCACTTTCCTGCCTGATGTAGTAATTGTTTCTTTTTCCTGTTACCTGGACAATTCCATTAGGGACCTACATGTATTCTGTGATCTTTGACAGACTCTTGGGGCAGAATTCTAATCCGAATGAACAGATCCTAACCTACCTGCAACTGATAAATAACGTACTCAATAAATGGGCAAATGAATTGAACAGTTGCTTCTCAAATGAATTGTAAATAAATACACACTTTCAAAAAATATTTGACAATATCCTTAGGTATCAGAAAAACACAAATCAGAACTACATTGAGATTGTATCTCAACCCAGTCAGAGTGACTATCATCAAGAATGCAAAAACTAGCTTATGCTAGGGAAGATGTAAGAAGTTGAGAACACTTATATTTGTAGATAGAATCGCAAATTTGTGTAACTACTATGGAAATCAGCATGGAAGGCCTTCCAAAAAGAAAAAGTAAAAATAGTGCCACATGATGATTCAGATACACCACAGCTGGGTTAACAGTCCACGAAACCAAGGTCAGCAAGTGACAGGCCTGTCTGCACACTTGTTCTACTATGGCTCCATCCACAACAGCCCACTGTGGTCCCAGTTCAGGCGCCATCCACAGATCAATCAAGTTGCAAATCACAACAGGCACACGTGAAAGAGGAAAACCGGAAATAGAACTGGCTTTTATTCATTACCCGCTCCTATCAGGGCTGTTAAGAACCTGTCTTCATGGATTCTGTTAAATCTCTATGGAAAAAAAGAAAACCTTAAATCTTAACAGTTAATATCAAATATCACCTTTTCAAAAATATTATTATTTTATGTGTATGAGTGTATTACCTGCATGTATGTGAATGCACCCGTGTCATGCAATGCTGTGGAGGTCAGAAGCGGGCTTCAGATTCCCCTGGAACTGGAGTTAAGGACGGTTCATAGCCACGATGTGGGTGCTGGGAATCGAACCAGCTGAGCCATCTCTCCAGCTCCCAAATATCACCGTTTAAAACAAGGATAGGGGCTGGAGGGATGGCTCATGCCCTCCTCTGGCAGAAGACCTGGTTTCATATCCCAGAACCCACAATGGGAGGATCATAACTGCCTGTAAGTCCAGCTTCAGGACATCAGATACCCTCATCTGGCTTTTGTGGGCACATGCACACGCATGCACACACATACTTAAAAACTTAAACCTTTAAAAACCTAAGCTTTAAAGATGGGGACATTGTAGCTCAGAGGAATTAGTCATATTGAATTTAGCAGTGAATAGAGCTGATATCCAAACCCAGCTTTGACTTCAAAGTCCACTCCCCCTCTCTCCTGAACTCTGGTACTTCCATGTCTGTCTGTCTGTCTGTCGTGTGTGTCTCTCTCTCTCTCTCTCTCTCTCTCTCTCTCTCTCTCTCTCTCTCACACACACACACACACACACACACAGAGTATCAACTATGCCATCAAATAATTAGACAAAATACAACAATCATGTCAATTATTTTCACATAATGGTATGATATAGTGTTATGTACAGGTATATAATATAGTCACAATCAAGTATAATCCTTATCTTCGGGAAGCTCTATGATTGAGGAAGGTTAAGTAGGGTCTTAAATAATGGGTGAAATTAGAATGTAAAGGAGAAATGAGAACTGTCTTCTCAGTTCAGATTTATAAATATACTGAGGTCTCAAAATGATGATCATCTATGAAGTCGGTGGTACTCTAGGAAATCATCAGTACCAGGTTAGAAATCTCTGGTTCCACCACAGATTTGTGGAATCATAAATGCGTATCAGAAGATCC
>NW_008338533.1:5002871-5003711 GCF_000622305.1 Nannospalax galili | reverse complement strand
GACCTTAGGAGATTACACAGTCCCAAGCTCCCTTTAAGGATCAGAGATTCCCTAAACAGATGCAATGCTGTCGTGAACTTTTCATTATGGGAAGGACAGACAATTGCAAAATAATTAAGCAGGTATTTCCATGTAACTTTCAAACATTATAACCATGGATTTCATTACGGTCTTTTCAAGCATGTCTATAAAGCACTTTGATCATATGCAGCACCCTCCTATTCCCTGACTTGACCCTACCTCTTCGTGCTGGTCTGTCACCTTCCCAGTTCTTACCCCAACTCTTACACCTTTATACTTATATCTAGATTTCACATGAGACACAACATGAGGTTTGTCTTTTCTGAATCAAGCTTATTTCACTTACTATAGTGATTTCCAATTTCATTCATTCTTCAGCAAACGCCACCATTCTGCTCTTTGTGGCTGCTGAATAAATCAACAACTTTAGACAGATTCTCTTTATCCACTCACCTGCTGATGGGCACGCAGACCGACCCTGTACCTTGGCTTTTGGAAACAGTGCAGCAATAAAATTGGTATGCAGGTATCTCAGTCGCAAATTGAGAGATTCCTTCAGATGTATACCCAGAGCCTCTACACTGATGTCCACACTGCTGTACTAAATACACTCCACAGAACAGTGTGTAAGGGTTCCTTCACCTCAAGGCCCATAGAATATGTCATTGCTTGCTTTCTTCATGAAAGCCGTTCTGACTGGAGATACAATCTCAGTGTCGTTTTGATCTTTGTTTTCATGATAGCTAAGGGTGTGCAACATTTTTTAATAGATAACTTTGTAATTTCTGTTTGAGAATTGTCTATTGTCATCTGCCTATC
>NW_008338533.1:4980221-5002410 GCF_000622305.1 Nannospalax galili | reverse complement strand
ATTACTAGTCATAATCGGTTGCACTTGGATCCTTGGCGCCTGTGTATGTCTATAAAGTCATCGGGTAGATTTCAATGGTAATGTTTATAACCTCTACTAATTAACATGATTAATTTTTATGCTTCCTCCTCAAATTCATTTTTTAAAATTTGATTTTTGGTGTGTATACCACACAGAACATCCCAAACCACCTTATTCATCTATACACCCACTTCCCAGATGGCACCTCCTATAGCCTCCCTCCCCCCCCCAGAGCCCCTATGCTCTGTCATCCCTGCTACTGTCATTTAAATAGCTCATAATTTCTCATGATGTGATCTCTGCTTACCGCTTATGCTGCTCAGTGGAAGCTTTTTAGTGTTAGCTGTTTTCCAGTGCTTTCTGTTATTTTCTGAGCTTAGACTCCTACCCAGAAAGTCCTTGCCTATGGCTTTATCTCCCACCGCCCTGCTTCCTCCAGCAGTTTCAGACGTTAGGTCTCACCTACAGGCTTTGATACGTTTTCAGTTGATTTTGGTAGAGAGAATGAAGATACAGCTTCAGTGTGGTTGGAGAGACTAAGAGCACCGGCTGCTCTTGCAGAGGACCCAGGGTTCAGATCCCAGCACCCACATGGTGGCTAGCAACCATTCATAACTCCAGTTCCAGGGGAATTCAATGCCCTCTGCTTACCTTTGTGGGCACTGCATGCAGAGCTGCACTAACATACATGCAGGCAAAACACTCGTATACATAAAATAAATAAATGTAGGGAAAAGAAGATATAGTTTCAGCTTTCCACGCACAGGAGTTCTGAGCGCCACTTGTTGAAGGTCATTTATTTCCTCCAAGCCTTGCTCTAGTCCCTCTGTTAAGATTGAAATGTCTGCACCCGAGTTACTTATTTCTAAGTCCTGTATTCTATGCCCTGCTCTGTGAGCCTAGGCCCACACCAACGCCAAGCTCTGCTTCTTACTATGGCTCTGTAGTGTCATATGGAGACTTGTACTGTGATATTTCCAACATTTCTTCTTATTTTTAGGATTGTTTTGTTCATTTGGCGTACCTTGTGCCTCCCTATGAATGTTAAGATTGGTTTTCCTACTTTTGTGAAGAATGTTATTGGATTTTTATGTTGATTTCTCTGAAACTGTACATGGATTTTCATAATACAGCCATTTTACAATATTATTTGGACAAGCCATGTGCATGGGTGATCTTTCCATATGGTACATTATTTTTAATTTCTAACCTCTGTTTTATGTGTGGTATGTGCATGCGAGTAGGGTAATGGCTGTTTTCACATGTATGTACATGTAACTGGAGCTCAAAGGACGATGTCTCTGTTACTCTTGCACGATTTTTTCAGTTTTATTATTATTAAATTGTGTGTGTGTGTGTGTCTGTGTCCTTGAGTACAGTACTGGAGTTAGACTGCTGTGAACCGCCTGACACAGGTGCTGGGAATCAAACTCAGGTCCTCTGCAAGAGCAGTGTGTGCTGTTGACCACTGAGCCGTCTCTCCAGGCCTGCCTCCGTGTTTACTGTCCTTTCAAGTATCTTCTAGAATCCTGGGCTTAAAGATCACAACTCCCTTGAATTTGTGTTTATCATGAGAAGTCTTTATGCCTCCTCCTAAACACAAAGGAGAACTTGCCTGACTACAAGATTCTTCCATTTATTGTGTCTTGGGCTTGAACTGTATCAGTCTACAACTGCCTGGTGTTTCTGGTCTCTGTGAACAGGTCTGAAGTCATTCTGATAGGTCTAACTTTGTTTATAACTTAGCAGTTCTCTCTGGTAGCTCTTACTAGTCTTTATTGTTCTGTATTCTTGACATTTTAACTACAACGTGATGTAGAGAGGGACTGTTTTCTGGTCATGCCTTTCAGGGTTTTAACTGTCTTGTATACTAGAGTGTCCCTTTCTTTACCTAGGTGTGGGAAATTTCTGTAATTTCATTGAACAAGTTTTCTATGCCTTAGAAAATTCTGTATTTCAATTCAGCTCCATCTTTTATAGCACAAATTGATAGGTTCCGTCTCTTAATTGGATTGCAGAGTTCTTGAATGCTGTGGCCATAATAGCTTTTATTTTTACTGATACCTTAATATAAAATTCAATTCCTCAACATTGTCATCAAATCATAATAGTCTCTCTTCAGCCTAATATAGTCTATTGATGGTGATCTCTCATGAGTTTTTCATTGGTGCAATTGAGACTTTCATGGTCAACAAATCCGTTAGTCTTCCTTATGCTTTCTTGGAGTTGAATCTCTTATCCAAGTCATTCAATTTTGAAAGACTTTTCTTTAACCATCTATTTATTTGAATCTTTGAGATCAGGAGTCATTATTTTTAATATTTATTTTTTATTTTATGTGTATGAGTGTATTGCTGGCTTTCAATAATGGCTTACAGTCACTCAGATGCTGTGACTATCCCAGTGTGAAGCACAAAGCTTATACTAGACCTGAGGCACTGACCACGAGGGACAGCTGGTACAGATCAGAGCAACTGCCAGTCCAGATGGGGCTGGATCAACAAACTAGATTCCCAGTGCTATGGTAAGATGCTTCAAAACCAAAAGAGTTACACAGTGGTTTTTTTTTTAAAAAAAACATATCATAATTTTACCAACTCTTCTTATTCATGAAATAACACAAGGAAACTTCTTACCTGAAATCCAATCTCACAACTTGAATCTCTGCCCTTATAAAAGCAAACTCGGAGTTCTGTACAGGAGAGTGGCTTTTGGTGGTGCTGGGATACACTAGCACGATTCCTTTTTCAGGTCTTAATGACTTCATCTCTCAGCTCCTAGAAGTAGTGCTAGTTAACACCTAACGAGAAAGGTGTCAGTCCTATAAGAAAAGAACCTCAGTAGATCACAGTCCTTCCCCAGGACACCTGCATTTACTGACTGGTGGACAGGAGGCTGAACTCTGACCCCAGATTGGGACTGCCTAAGTCTTAGCAACCCGCATGATCCGGGACCCCTTTGTGAATGCAGTGGAGCCCAGTCTATCCACTGGTGGACAGGAGGCTGAACTCTGACCCCAGATTGGGACTGCCTAAGTCCTAGCAACCCCCATGATCCGGGACCCCTTTGTGAATGCAGTGGAGCCCAGTCTATCTATCCTGTCCCTCCCAGGTTCCCTCACGCATGAGTCCTCACACACTGATCTCCTACAGTCGCTCCCTTTAGAATATAACAGCAATGGGCTGGATATGGAAATGGAATGCTGACTTTCATCCCTGGCATGGCCTGCCGTAGCAGGATTTATTTAAACTGCCCACTCCCCACTGCTTTTCTGCTTATAAAATGGTGTAATCGATAAGCGAGGCTCTCGGTAAACTCAGGTCTAGTAAGTCGTTCAGCTCAAATGAAAAATAAAATAAGGACAGATTTTGAGCTCAAATGTTCGCTTCTCTTTCTAAAAAATATTTTTCTGAAATACAAATAATGGCATATCTTTTCAAAGGAAGGAAGGCCTAGATTATCCGGCACTGTACTGGGAAATCATCCTGGACTCTATGAAGTATTTTCATAAGAGTCTTGTCCAGTTACATTTACAGGGGTTTTGCCTTCCACATTACTTGAACTTTATACATTCATTATTTCATTTTATCCAAGAATAACTAGGAGATTAAAAATTATTAGCCCATTATAAGCAGAGGATTGCGGTTTTATGGATACTTGTCCACCAACCCCAAGTCAGTAGGGTAAAGAATTTTTCATTTAAACACTGCTAGTGAACATCTCATCCTAATGACCTTTTATATGATTTGGAAACTCTCATAAGATCATATATAAAGTCAAGAAAAAAACTCCTCTTTTTCTTTTTGGCCTAAAGGATCCACAACATTTTATTCTTCCCATGAAAATAAAGACAAAAGAGTAGGTTCCGGGTGTAAAGTTTGAAGACAATATGCCTACTTCAAATAAAAAGGCGAGTTTCCCATGTTTTCCCAATTGCTACTTTACCACGAGAATATTTTGCTTCCTATGACGGCTTATGGTCAGTCAGATGCTGTGACTGTTCCGATGTAAGAGACAAAGCCAAGAACCAACCTGAGGAGCCGACCACGTGGGACACCTGGAGCAGACTAGAGTAACTACCAGTCTAGACAGGGCTGGATCAATAAACTAGATTCCCAGTGCTACAGTAAGATGCCGCAAGACCAAAATGGTTACACAGTGGGGTTTTTGTTGTTTTGTTTTGTTTTACCATATCATAATTTTATCTCCAAAATGTATTTTAAGATAAAGATTGAAATTGTATTACTTGGTCATAAAGCATTTGTTCATATTTATGTTGAAGCACTGAACTCATATTTATCATGGCTGCCTATTTTAAGACAGCTTTGAAAAAAGTCCTTTAAAAGAAAGTAGAGCATTAGCAGTATCTGAACACAATTATTTCAGGTCAAGCACCAGCAGAGAGACAACTTCCTTCTTTAAAGTTTGGTCTATACAGCTCTGAAGTCAAAAGGCCTCTCTGAGGACCACCACAATAAACTGTGCTTGACCCACAGCCTCCAGGGGGAGGGAAGGAGAATGCGTATCAGATTTTAGAGAGGCGAGCTAGTACCTCAGAAACTGCACAGCAGGGAATCCAGGCCATTTACTGCTCAACAAAATCAAAATCTGAGTTGGAATATAAAAACAGATTCCACAACTTGGCAGTGCCACACAAAGGTCATGGTACATTGTTGGTGAGATTATAAAACGACATGATTGTTTCTTTCTCTATGTGCCATGATCGAAAAGAAGTCACAGAAGGGCATGGCACAAAGAAGTCTCCGCCATGAAACTCCAGGAGCAAAGCTGTTAAAACCACCTCCACCATATATGCTATGCAATATCTCAAATAATAGCCTTCAATTTTGCATGCAAGCAAATAGATGTAAAAGTCTATGTTTACAGCTCCGACACCATTCAGACACTACACAGGATAAAGTGAAATAGAAGGGGAATCAAAGCTGCTGGTCACATGGCAACAGTCGAGAGAGAAAGGGATGTACCCTGCTGCCGCTGTGGCTAGCTTTTCACCATTATAGAGCTTCAGGCATTCATGGTGGGTTCTCCCACCTCAATGAGCAATCAAGACAACCCCCCTCAGACATGCCCACAGGCCAATCTGATCTAGATAATTCCTCAATGAGGTGATTCTAAGCTGTGGCAAGTTGACTTTTAAAATTGACTATCACACTCTGCCTTCGAGGATGCTGACAAATGAAGTCTCAGCTGCTAAGGTCCCTAAGTCCATGGCTCTGTGGTACAGCGGCCCTTGGGAACTATCAGCAGTATGTAGACAAAACTAAGCAGCAGCATGCTAGATACACTTGTGTGTTCTCAAGTCAGGAGAGCACAGAATGCAACCAGAGCTGATGCCAACTGCTGTCAATTCATCCAGCTAGCTCTGTTAACCTGATGAGAATTTTCAAACAACTCAGAAGTTTGTGCTTCCTCCTCTGGTCTGCATGTTTTTCAAGGGTAAGCCCAGTATCTCTTAGCACTAATATGCAGAGCCTCAGGAAGATCCTGGCCATTATTGAAATGTGGCAGGGACAGGCTGAACCTGTATGCTGGAGAGCAACACCACAGAACTCTGTTCTTGGCTGAACGGAAGTGCATGATGAACCCAGGTACTTAGAATGTGACTGACTTACACAATGTATTCACTGCCATGATGTGAATAAATATTGGTCTTAGGAGCGTCAGTCTTTTAAAAAATGTGATTTTCTAGAAAGGCTGCTCCATGTGTAGTGAGAGGCTGCCAAGTTCCAGCATTAGTTCCCTCCAGGTCGCTTCCTGCCCGTGTCTCTGGTACACTGGTGACAGTTTTCTCTACATCACACAGGCTGCACATTTGCTCTCCAAGGATGAGAAATAAGCGAGATAATACAGTTGAACATATTTTATAAAACATCTTTTATGCGATTTGACATTTCTGGGACCAAAACCAATGTTTTCCATTTTCTGGCAAGTCTCTGTGTTAAGATCTGGAAGGTAGGTATGATCGGAGATAGGTGGAAGTTAAGGAACACCCTGGACTGTCAGGCAAGTGAACACCTGAGTTCTCACACAATTTCCAAGGCAGTATTTATGGTCCAACTCCAACTACCCTCACCATGAGAACGAAACAGAGATGGTTCAGCAGCATCTAGATGCTCTAACGTCTGTTATTATGGCTTTGTAGACATTTGCCTTTTTTTTTTCTTTCAATGCTCTGAACTGCAGAGCAGGACATCCACCTCCTATGACCCTCTCATATAAACTAAGACATAAGCCAGAGACTGTCAGAAGACAACACCTGATATCAGCCTCCGGCCTCCACAAGGGACAGATAAGGGTGAACACACCCACACACAAGCGTATGTACGTGCTGACACATGAACATAAACAACCATCCCAAGATGCACCGGAGCTGACACCCACCCTGGTGAGGCTGTACGGGTTGCCCGAGTCAAATACCTGGCTGTCTCCACACAGACCCCACAGGCTTGCTTCTTCCTGAGTACATTCTCTAATCCACATGCCACAGTGGCATCAGGAAAGCAATTACTATTATTTCTGTCAACTCCATGTGTCTACAATTATCACTAAATAAAAAGGTTAATTTTAAAAAAGTAATTACTCTGATAAATTAACCTCTCAGGTTATAAAACAGGAATGCAAAGGGGCCAGGTAGGCTTGTGTCTGCCACAGAACAGCAATTTCATTTCAGTTCAGCAAAATGAGCATATTCCGTGCTAAATGCTGTCACTCCGTCCACACCATTTCTGAGAAGTACTGCAGTTTAATACAGCCTCTCTTGTCCTTACACCTTTCTTACAGAAAGTGTCCAGGAGGCTCTGAATTTCAGAAGGGAGCAATTTATATAAGGACACTCGAATATAAGATACTCTAAATCAGTATATAGGGAAAATTACTATTAGTATAATTATTAAAATTAATAAGCACAATTAATACACCGCAGTGACTTAGCCCAACTGGCTAAAAATTCTTTGTCATTATACAGGTTCTAACACATCATACACCTAAATCAGGTCTGTTAAAACAAACTAAAGTATGGGGCTAGAGAGATGGCTCAGCAGTTAAGAGCACTCACTGCTCTTGCAGGGGACCTGGGTTCAATTCCCAGCACCCACATGGCAGCTATGAACCGTCCTTAACTCCAGTTCTGGGGAATCTGACGCCCTCTTTTGACCTCTGTGGCATTGCATGACACGGGTGCACACATGCAGGCAATACACTCATACACATAAAATAAAAATTTTTTAAAAAGTTAAAAAAAAATACTAAAGTATAAGAAAGCTTATTGCCTTAACTAACATTACCTCAAATTTACACAAGAACTCTGGAGTTACTGTAGCCCAGAAACCCAATGCAAACAAGCCAATAATGACATACAATGATGCTTTAAAACTAAATGCTCCTTAGCATGAAAGCACCTTTATCTTGCATCCTCAGACTGATTCTAAGTAGTGCAGCAACTACGGTTACACAGAATTCACACTCTGAAAATCTGAACTGCTTCCCCTCCCTGGGAGAAAGTAAAGGCAATTCAAAAATCAGGCTAAGCCTGAGTGGCAAGTTTAAAACAGTTCTCTTTGCAAATACAGAGAATGGTGGCGACCTGAAGAAGAGGACTTGTGGGCACTGCTCGTGGGTGTTCGAGCGTGCTTCCTTGTGTGTCCTGTCTGCCATTGCCTCTGTTGTACATCCAGACACCATAAAAGGTAGGCATCAAGGTTTCCTTACGTGAACCGGCCACCAGCCGCTCCATAGAGGCAAAAAAAGATGTGCCTCCCAGTGCTACTGTTACCAGACTTCCTTCTGCCCTGAAGACTGAGAAGCCTCTGATGACTCTAAATCAGAAGGACTACACAAGCTTTAAAATCGCCGGCATATAGAAAACCGAAGACTGAAAAAGACAAAACTTAGCAGTTTAGTGGTTTTCTAGTTAAAACTTTCTGATGAAGAGTCCTTCTACACGCCATCTAATCGGCTTATAAACATATCCACATAAGTATAGCAGGGCATTTTAAACAGAGTTCAAGCCTGTCTGAACTAGCAGAGCTTAGTTTTCAGCAGGCTGACTTCTGTTCCTGCATGTGACAAGCTGTGACTGACGTCAGCACCTTCCAAGGGGAAAGTGTGTTCACAACCCAGGTGGGAAATCTGCCCTAAGATGAGGCTCAAATGAAAAGATTTCTCCAGCTATTGGATTTCTGTAACACAATTACCACCCCCCAAACACATCTATACAGAGCAGCTCTGGGGGATCTGACCTGGGAAGCACAGCCATGTGAGTCAGGAAGGAGGGAAGCACTAAAGATCTCAGGCCTGCAGCAAGCCGCACCCCAGCGCGAGTGCAGCCCAGCCTTTCACTCTCCGTACACACATCCAGTCGGTCATCACACAGGGGCATATGTAATTTTCCAAAAAGCCACCAATTATTTTCTGTTGAAGTCATTTTAACCTTTAAGAAACAGCACCTTATGCCACATTTTGGTCTAGTTCTACAATCTGCCAATTCTTTCTCAGTCACTCATATTTGGGCTAATAGTCCAGTTTCCTGTTTGGTTAAAATGTTTCCTCCCCCTCTGCAAGACCTGGAAGTCTGCATAGAGGGACCTGAGATTTCAGCTAACGCCACAGCATCCGTTCTAAATGGCTTCTTCTTCTCCGGGAGGTTAGGGGGGAAAAGGAGACGGTGAAGGGGACGGTCCCTGCCTCTTTGCCAGCTATGGCCCCTCCTAATGACTACTTGTGCCTTCAACAGTCCCCAAGCCTGTGGCTGGAACATCACCTCAAGAAAACTGCTGCAAGATGTCTGGTTGTACCTAGATTCATCTGTCCTGTCACAGCACCCTGATGCCAGACTCTCCTTCTCCATTAGAAGTCAGTATCTGCAAAAACAGGGTCACCCACACATCTGTGCCAAGCTAACAGGGCAAACACAGACCTGGCATTCTCTGAATCCCACAATGCTCTGTGGACCACAACCTCCTCCAAACAGCACCAGGTTATCACCCAGGTCAGAAGATGTCATACAAGTCATGACCACTCTTCTCTGACTTTTCACTGCGGATTCAGTGCTGTTTAGAAACCTTTCAACCCATCACACGCACCAAGTCCAAAATGGACTCACATCTTGATACATCCATATACCAGATCTTGACATTACAGCAAGCACTAGAAGCAGTGGTCAAGTAAAGGTTTTGACACTTCCCACACGCACCCTTCAATGTGGCCATCCATCAACACACACTACAGGTTTAGATCATACTCCCTTCCATGTGGCCATCCATGAACACACACTACAGGTTTAGATCATACCCCCTTTAATAGGGCCATCCATGAACACACACTACAGGTTTAGATCATACTCCCTTCCATGTGGCCATCCATGAACACACACTACAGGTTTAGATCATACCCCCTTCAATAGGGCCATCCATGAACACACACTACAGATTTAGATCATACTCCCTTCCATGTGGCCATCCATGAACATACCCTACAGGTTTAGATCACACCCCCTTCAATGTGGCCATCCATGCACACACACTACAGGTTTAGATCACACTCCCTTCCATGTGGCCATCCATGAACACAAACTACAGGTTTAGATCATACCCCCTCCCTTCCATGTGGCCATCCATGAACATACCCTACAGGTTTAGATCACACCCCCTTCCATGTGGCCATCCATGAACACACACTACAGGTTTGGATCCCACTTCACGGTCACTCTCTCCAAAATGACTTTTTTAATCCTCTGTAATGACTTTATTTTTTAATTGATTTTATTTTAATTATGTGAATGTGTGTGTTTTTGAGCATGTGCATGTGTGCAGGTGCCTGTGGAGGCCCTTGGAGCTGCAGCCACAGGTGGTTGAACATAGCCTGATGTGGGTGCTAGGAACCAAACTCTGGTCCACTACAGAGTGGCATGCACTCTTAAGCACTAAGCAGTCTCTCCAGCCCCCTGTGGCGGTTTTAATAGTTTGGACAGCCTGTGCTGTTGGACAGCCTGTCCACCTAACGTGCTGTTGCCCTCAGTTGAACATCCGCCACACACTCATTCTTACGCCCTTATGTCAACCAAGCAAATAAGGGAGGGCTTCCTGAAACTGCAAACATCCTGCCGGGCCTCCCTCTGGTTTACCTCTCGGGGATGATGGAGCTCGGATCCTCACCACCACACTGACCACTCTTCATGTCCCTGTTCTCGTTTTCTGTCTCCCTAATATAAATCTGATAGACATCATTCTAAATCACACACAGACACACACACACAGACGCACGCAGACGCACATACACACACGCAGACACACACAGACACAGACACACACACACACACAGACACACACACGCAGACACACAGACATACACACGCAGACACAGACACACACGCAGATGCACACACACACAGACACACGTTAGTAGTTAAAAAGTGCTTGTCATGTAAGCATAAGGACTAGATTTAGATCACCAGAACCAAGTAAATGCCAGGTGGGTGTGACGGCAGAGATGGGAGACCAGTCATATCAGTGAGCTCTGAGTTTGATAGTGAGACCCTGCCTCAATGAGTTAAGGTGAAAGACTGATAGAGGATGATTCCTGACATCAACTTTGGGCCTCCACATATGCATGCACACAGGTACATGCCCACCCACATGCAGACGTGCACATACACACACACGCAGACACACACACAGACACACACAGACACAGACACACACACGCAGACACACACAGACACAGACACACATACACACGCAGACACACACAGACACACACACAACTTCCTTCAATGTTTCTCTTCCTTCATCCTCTCTCCTCATTGGCCAAACTAAATCTTTCCCTAATCTAATGATCCACCTGCCTCTCCCTACCCATCTCCCACCACTGTGGAAGGAGAAACATCTAGGCTGGCATCTGGACTTTTCTACTGCCTGACTGAATATCAGATCCTCTCCCTTCACATCTCTGTATTCTACCCAAGTGGTCATAGGCAGGTTATGGAAATTCTATGTTCCTCACTTTCTCTTGCTTCTTTATCTGTAAGATGGAGGCTGTCACAGCACCTACCTTCAAACAGATCCAACAAGGACTGGGTAAGTTAGTACATAGGGGGCAGTGCCTGTCACTTAGCGAGCCTTGGAAAGTGCTGGATGTCACTATTGCTATTATTAAAAACATTGTTATGTGTTTTAAAAACACAAACTCGATCCAAGAGAAATAGTCAAATAACATAAAAATTTAATTATCCCTGAAATACATCAGAAATGTTAATCTGAAGGAAATGAACAATTTGTTTATATATTATTAAAACCTTCAGGGGCTGGAAAGATGGCTCAGCAGTTAAGAGCACTGGCTGTTCTTGCAAAGGACCCAGATTCAGTTCCCAGAATCCACATGGTAGCTAAAAACCTTCCCTAATTCCAGTTCCAGGGAATCCGACAAACTCTTTCGGCCTCTGCAAGCACTGCGTACACAAGTGTACTTACACACATTCAGGCAAAACACACATAAAAATGTCAAATAATAAAACAATCTTCAGGAAGGATTTGGTTATCACAGTTTTGACAGAAAAACAATACCTACCAGACAGGTAGACCACCTGCCTTCCAAATGATGCATTTTGCATTATTTTTATCATAAACTTCATCTTAAAATTACCGAAAATAAAGATGCATCAGGAAAATCTATAATCAATGCTTTCACAATTAACAACCTGGAGTCTGACCGTCTTCTAAACTGGAGCTTCCCAGGGTGGTCGTGTGACTATTGCATTTAAATTGAGCAGAATTTGAAGTCCAATCCCTTGGTTGCACTGACTACATCCCTAGTACCCAACAGCCGCATGTCACTAGTACCTACCACACCGGAGACACACAGCACTATACCCTCAGTGAAGAAGGTGTTACTGCAAAGCACCATCAATGTCCTACACCGTATACACATGGCTGTGCAATTAGATGGGAGCTGAAACCCATTGTGCGGTTTACGAGTCTACACTCACCTGCAGCGCGGCACACACAGGGCAGTGGCAACAGGCATTCTTCAGCGTTGTGGTGGAACCACCATGTCTCTGAGGGTTACTGTCCTTTACACACATCCCACCATTGACAAGTCATCTGCCATTAAATCTTTATGGGTGTTGAAACATTTTGTTTAGAAATAATCTCAGAAGCAAATTCTATCAGCTAATTTGTTAGAGCCAAGAACCCCCCCTTAAGCTGTGGGTGCCCGCTTTCAAGCCATTTGCAAAGACTAAGTCACATATTTCAACTCCAACACACCATTTTTTTAAAGAGTTCCTCATTATTTTTACTAGTAAAATAACAGCTAGATCCAGAGAAATGATAAAGAAAAAAGGAGTGCACAAAGATTAAATTTTAGACCGGCAGTTATTGAAGACGACCAGACAGGAACTGAGGAAAAGGAGTTGGTGAAGGGTCTTGAAGAGACCTAGGAAACCGCGCCCCACATTAGTTGAGCCGTGTTGGCAACTGAACAAATCCCCTATGAACAGGAGATGAAGTAAAGTTCATCAAACTATCATAAACATGAGCCAAACTAAGATGTATCATGATCTTGAACAACCTATAAACCAGAAGAAAAATATCAATTGTCCTGTGACCCAAGGATCAATTAAAGATGGATTATTGACAAACTCGGTCCACATACACTTCACCAAGCAGTGAAGCCTACCAAGAAAACACAGTACATATTTAAATCATGAAGTGTAAGACTTGAAAAGCAGCAAATAGATACATGAATCCATCCGTCCTTTAAGGAATACTCCTCTGCACGTGACTGAAAGTGCCTTCAATGTATTTAGAAAAATCAAACATAAAAAAATGACAATTGGGGGCTGGAGAGATGGCTCAGGCATTAAGAACACTGGTTGTTCTTGCAGAAGACCCAGGTTCGAATCCCAGCACCCACATGGCAGCTAACAACTGTCCATAACTCCAGTCCCAGGGGATCCAACAGCTTCTTCTGACCTCTGTGGGCATTGCATGACATGGGTGCACTTACCTACATGCAGGCATTACACACATACACATAAAATTAAATTTAAATGACAATTGTCAGAGCCCATGTGTCTGTCTATATGAGTGCGCGTGTGTTTTAAGCAGTTTAAGATTTAATTACTTTGCGCCCCAGTAACTACCTGAGGCTCTCAAGAAACCAAAATATGAAATCTTTAAAGCATCTCTGGAGGCCTCACAGCTTCCATCTTCCCTTTTCACAGAAACTTTGGAAATGGTTTACACGTAAAACAACAAAATATGAAGAACTTGTATTTTGATGGATATGGAACAAAATTCTATCTGCATTCTTGTTTTGAATTTTATGTTTTCTCTGTTTTGGTATCATAATTTTTATATTCATGTATTTATTTAGACAGGGCATTCTGTCGCCCAAGCTGGCCTGGAACTTCCTGCATAGACAGACCATCCCAGGCTGGCCTCTCACAGCACCCCCCCCCACTCCCTGAGGGCTGGTATGAAAGGGGTATATCACCACACCTGGTTATTTGATTCTTTATGGGAATGTGTGTTGCCTGCTTGTTTATACGTGCACATTTGGGAACTCAGGTGCCTGTGGAGACCAGAGGAGAACATCCAAACCCAGAAATTGGAGTCACAGCTGATTGTGAGCTGCCAAATGTAGGTACTGGGGTTCATGACATGTAAGAGCACTACTTAAAGATGTGGCCACCCAGATGGCACATTTCTGCTTTCTTCAATTCAAAATTACCCTGGATTATAAATAATTGAACGCATTACAAAGTAAGTGTTCAGTGACATTCATGAAAGAGAAGATGATATGAAGAATTAAGAATGAAGGGTAAAAGTGGTACTAAAAGCCGACGTCAAGCAGTGAGTGTGCCGACCATGTGCTGTGTTCAGCACGGGTAGGAAACCGCTGTCATGCGGTCGACGTGACTGTGTGCATATCCATTACGGGGAAGTGCAGGATGAGCATCAGCACATGAAGGGAATCCCATCCCCCAGACGATCCCGGAGTTCACAGACATAATTACAGAGGATAATTCCAGCCCAACACAATGAAGCTTTCAAATCGGAAGAAACTCAGCCCACAGCATATCATTAGCTCCGCATGAACTCCTTGTTCTCAAGTTCCAGGGAGTTTGTAGAGAAGGAAAGGAAAATCACAGAGTAGTCCTCAGCGCATGCTTTAAGTAGTCACGTGGTTGGCTGCACATTAATTTGCTGTGTATGCTGCATTGTATATGTTCTATATGTGCCTTGTGTGTACTGTACTGTTTGTGCGGCGTATGAATGTATGTGCTCTGTATGTGGCACATGCATGTTAGTTGTGCTACACCGTGTGCATGCACATGTAACATATGTATTTGTTAGTGTTGTGTGCACATCCTCTTGGAGGCCACATCACTTTCTAACTTTATATTTTGAGACTGTATCTTTCTTAACCTGAATCTCAGTGACCCAGGTAGGCTGACTGGCCAACAGGCCTGTCTCTACCTGCCTTCTTATCCACCTGTGCTAGGATCACAAACATGTGACACCATACCCAGCCTTTTTTGGGGGGGGCGGTTCTTTTTGAGACAGGGTTTCCCTATAGCCCCAGCCATCTGGCCTGGAACTCACTATGTAGACCTGGCTGGCCTAGAACTCACAGATCACCTGCTTCTGCCTCCAAGTGCTGGGATTAAAGGCCTGTGCTACCACACCCAGCTCATGCCCAGCTTTTTATGTGGAGTCTAGGGATTTGAACTCAGATCCTCATCCTCGTACATCAATCACTTTGCCGCCACCCCGACCCCGAGTCATCCTCCCAGCCCTACAAATTGGTTTTCTCATAATCCTCTACAGTCTTTTAGTTAGAAAGAAGATTAAGCAAATTTCACTGATTATCTGGCCAGTACTTCCACATTTTAGAGAAAGTATCAGTGTGGTCCATGAAAGAAGACGTTGAAACCTCCCTGTTGAAAAGTCTGAAGTAGGATATCAATGCCAGAGGCATAGGGTTGTATGCACATATTTTTTTGACTTTTCAGAGTACAGTACCAATGAAGATGTGCTAGCTTATGCTGATGTAGCAAACCCTAAAATTTTAGTCACTCAAGGAGATGAGGAATCGCTTCTTCCACACGGCACATTCACCGGGGTCTGGGGCCATTGCTCCCAGTTATTCCTGTCTGCTTCCGCCTGAGAACACGCTGGTATCTGGATGGGAGGACAGGAATCCAGCAAAGCACACGCCAGCTTGTCAGTCATCTTCAGAAAGCGGCACACAGCTTCCACTCAGTTTTTGTTGGCCCCAGCAAACGGCATCCAGAATAACTTAACTTCAGAGTGACAGAAAATTGCAATGCTTCCAGTGGATGAAATACTGTCCATAGTTCTAATTGTCATAAAAGTTATGTATGCCGTTTTAATGTCTGTTGTCTGTTTCTTCCTCTCTTGAGCCACTTTGAGGTCCTGGAAAGAAATACGGAATCTTACACATATTTCCGGGTTTTGTGCCTTCTGAGGCACCAGGCCCTCAACGAATATTCTTGGAATGAAGAAAATAGATGTTCATCTGTGTCAGACATTTCAGGGCTTAACACTTAATTCTGAAGCAAGATTTTGAATGAGACCCTACAAGTTCTCTTGTAATCTGTGAGAAAGGCATCTCTGAAGCAGGACGGTCGAGGTGAGCCGACGAAGAGGCACTGGAGACTATCATTCCACATCTCACGGTGACCAGTGCAGAGTCCAACAGCGGCTTCAAGGAGGCTGGTCAGCAATAGGAAACAAAGCAGCAGAGGGAGGAGAAAGTGAAAGGTTAAGAGCAAGGATGTTGGCTGCAGAGATGGCTCAGCACCTACGAGCACTTGCTGCTCTTGAAGAGGATCCGAGTTCAGTCCCCAGCACCCATGCTGGGAGGCTCACAACCATGGTAAGTCCAGATCCCAGAGGGTCTCGTACCTTCTCTTCTGGCCTCTGCAGGTACCTGTGTTCCTGTGCACATTCTGTAAACACACACAAACACATACCTCAAAGTCATATGAATAAATCTTTTTAGAAAGCGAGGAGTCACAGTTGAAGGCTGAAGCGGTAGGAAGCGGCATCATTAGGCTAGAATGTGAGCACAGCAATCCCTTTAACGCAGTCTGAACCACAGTGCTCACACATGATGCTACGGCTGGTCATGAAGACTTGCTTAATGGTCTTTCTCATACTCTTCAGAGTGCAAGGCAGGACTTAGACAAAGGGCATGAGAGCCAGGAGAGAATTCAGAATGGCTTTGAAGGACTGACTACGGACTGGGAAAGGGACTGACCACACTGACCCCAAGTTTCTAACTGGGGCTGCAATACCAAAGGGCCAAAGGACTCGCTCAGGTTCTGGAACAACCTGCGCAGAACAGACTGGAGCTCCTGAACCAGCATGCCCCAGGGTCACACAGCAAACCCCAACCCCCGTAAAAAACAAGCAGAGGAAACAGAACAGAGTCCCTATGTTCAAAAGTTAAACATAAACCCCTGAAATTATAATTATTTTGGCTTCTTGGGGTGAAAATTAAACGACGTGGAATGGCTTTTAAAATCTTAATGGTAAATCTGCTATCATAGTTTTACAATGGAAGCTGTCTAAATTGATTCAAAGAACCTAGAAAAGTATTATGCAATGTAAAGGAAATGGTTTCTCCTATAGAGGTCAACACTGCCTTTAAAATGTGCTTGTGGGGCTGGCAAGATGTCTCAGCAGGTAAAGCAGTTACCCTACAGGCCGGGCCACCTGAGTTCAAGCCACAGAACCCATAGTAGGAAGAGAGACTTGGTCCTGATAGTTATCTTCTGACCTATAAATGCACACTGTGACACACGTGCACCCACATTCACACACACACACACACACACACACACACACGCACATCATACACACATGCACACAATAAATAAAAATGTAAAAACAAGAAATGTAAAAAAAGTTGAAATAAAAGTGAAAATTTGTTTTTCATTTTGCTTGAACGGTAAGCCGACTTGGGTGTCTGTTGCCTTTTCTCACATGAGTGGAATCTAATAATGGTCCCGGTACTGGTGAGAACTTCAAAGGGAACTGTAAACACAGGCCACAGGCATGTAATCCCAGACAGACTTATTAATAAGCAATCATTGTAAGTCAAGAACGATATCTGCTAAGTTGTATGAAGATAGTGAAACTCTGACGAAATAGTCTGTGTGTGTGGTACTGTGATTGAACCCAGGGTCTCCCCACATTGCTCTATTCAGCTGATCTACACCACTAGCCTGCAGCCTTGATGTTACATAGCAGTCATCTCAGAAAACAATGGCATGGTGCTCTCAACTTCAGAGGAGAGAAAGAAAGCCAGCAAAGATGACAGAAAAAAAAAATGATGTCCTACCAAGACAGTAAGACTCTCACTGGTAAGGAAGCTAGTCACCAAACAAAAACCAATGACCTCACAATACCCTTGATGTTTGGCCCCACGGTTAAATTTTAACCTAGGTTACAAAAGAGCAGCAAAGACAGTATATATTCAGTTGGCAAAACATTCAGTGAATGGTTTTATCATTAGTTTTTAATCATGTGTATGTGTCTGTGTGCAAGTGTGTGCATGTGCACACAGGTGCCTGTGGTGGCCAGAAGAGGCCATCAGATTCCCTAGAGTTTGAATGCCAGATGGAGGTGAGCCACCCAGAGTGGATGCTGGGAACTGATCTCTGGTCAGGGTATAATCTTAATCTCTCCAGATATTTTTAATATGTTGATGAGTTCTTATAGTCATTCACGGGGCCACTGATTTGTTTTTTTTAAAGATTGTATTGGCATATACTCACGTACCTAATGCTGGATTTCATATGGGCAATTTCTTTGAACTGTGCTATGTACTTTGACCATATCCGCCCCTGTCTAGTTCCCCCTTTAGTCCCTCCCTACGTTTCCCCTCCTGATGGCCTCCTTTCCCTTTACTCTTTCTTTTACATCATAAATATGTACAGAAATATATGGCATTATGTATCAATAGAGAATTCTAGAACCTGCATCTGAGTTTATATGATCTCCAGTTACAAATATTTTCCAGTGAAGGACATAATTCAATTATTCATTATGGCTCTATAAAACTCTATTCATTGTCAGTGGACACCTAGGACAGCTCCATAACCTGACTGTTGTGAATAATGAAGTCATGATGCTGACATGGGATCATCTCTATGGTATGCTGACATGAGAGTGCTTCAGGAACGTACTCAGCAGTGGAAGAGCTGGGTCATATGGTAGATCTATTTTTAGCTTTCTTGAGAAACCGCCATACTGAGTTCCAAAGTGGCTCAATTAATTTACATTCCCACGAGCAGTATGTAAGTGTTCCCATCCCTCCAGATCCTCATCAGAATGTGTTGTTGCTTGTTTTCTTGATGATAGCCATTTGCTAAACTTGAATGGAAATTGAAATCAAAGCTGTAAACCACATGGAAAGGTCAGGCTGGGATCCCTGGTCTTAAAGCCAAGCCACCTGACTAATTTAACTCTATCTTCTTTGGGGATTTCTCCAGTCTTCACTTGGAAGATAGTCAAGTCACAGTTCAAGTCTTAGAACTTGTTTCATTTTCTGAAAAATTTCAGCAACTAATAAGCCGTTGCCTGACTATTTTAAGAGCATGGTTTTTTTCCTATGAAAATGTGTGTCTGGTGTTCCCATTCCTTCAGACTGAATTACTTTTATGATTTTCCACAAGAGTATGCCAAGCTATCTGCAAGCTAATCTTGGGGTGACTTCCAAACTATTTTAGAAGCGACACCCCTGTGTGCACACAGACATGCTCATAAAGGCAGTTCAGGAATTCTGCTGCAGACACAGCAAGGGCTGAGAGGGTATGCTTCACTCTGCTTTCTATATAGAATGACATTTAACCATTCAATAATTTATTACCATCACTGTTTGTTACTGCATTTATTGACACATCAGGAAGAGCTTCCCAGACCCGATGCTGTTTATTTTACTGACAAAGCAATAACTTGAAGTCTTAAAAAGTCTTTCAGAAACGGAGCAAGTACCAATGCTTGTGTCTGTTCTGCTCCCCACAGACAACACAAAGGCATGCGGTGTTGGGGCACGTTGTGTCACTGTGCCCCTCTGTTCACCTCACGCTTTGGGAGTGAGACACAAAGATGGGACAGTCCCACTGCCCTCCAGTGGGTTCATGGAACAGAAATGAATTCCGGCATTCCTCGGAGATGCAGCTCGCCAGCGTGGTCACTGCTGGCGTGTTTCTACTCCTTTCGGGTTATAAAAGTCCAGAGGCTTCTTTGAGTCCATGATGCTGTCACTCCACAGATGGCTCATCATCATTTCCTTAAAACTTTCATCATTTCAAAACACACAGTGTCAGTCACAAAATACGGCATTTGTTTTCTAAGGATGGACGCTCCATAGCTGTGTGTGGCTCAACTCAAAAGCCACTGGCACTGCATCCCAAACACATCCAGGAAAGTTCGTAGGCTGCCAGGTGTCAGGTCACCCAGGGAATGACATACAAACTCACTGAAAGGCAAAAGGTTTCCCAGGAAAACCAGTGGATAAGGTGATGCATTGTCCTGATGTGACAAGACAGGGCAGGCCGCAATTGGGGAGGGAGATGCGGAGCTTGAAACTTTCAAAGTTGGGCATGAAAGGAAGCAGTTTTCTGTAATCAGAACAGGCAGCATCAAGGTGTCTTTTAGAGCACCTAATTAGCCTAATCAATTTAGAAACTTATTAATGGCCTTGACAGTTTTCCTTAAGGACCACATCAAGTATGTAAAATAACTGAAGTCACTTCATCAATTGCATGAAATTTGTTTATTCACACCTCAGATCTGAGTATGGTTAGACAGTCCATCTTGAAGAGCATTTCATTAGCTCTGCACTGATTCTGTCCCTTACTGAGTGCTCTCAGCTCTAGAGGGTCACTGTCACCAAGACATCTCTGCAGTAGACACTGCACATAGTCAAGGCTGTTGCCCTGGCTTGGGTAAAGGGAAGAGAACTACAGTGCCAGCAGAGAGGCCACTTGAGAGACGGGAGAGACGTCTCAGGGCTTAAGAGCACTTGCTGCTCTTGCAGAGGACAAAGGTTTGATTCCCAGTACCCAGAAGGCAGCTTATAATTTTAACTCTAACATCCAAGGCTCTGTGGTGGTTTTAATGAGTAAGGTCCACCATAGAATTTGAATACTTGGTCCTAAATTGGTTGCACAATTTGGGGAGAGTCATGGAACATTTAGGAGGCATGGCCACATTAGAGGAAGCCAGCCACTGGGGTCGAGCTTAAGGTTTATATCGTCTTGCACCTAGCCTTGCTCACCTCTAAGCATGTGCACTCTGCCTCCTCTGACTGCTTGAAGATGTGAGCGCCCAGATTTCTGCATCTGCTGCCATGCTCCCCCCACACCCATGATTGACTGCCATCCATCTGAAACCGTAAATAAAATTAACCCTTCCATATGCTGCCTTGGTCATTGTGTTTTATCACAGCAACAGAAAGCCGCTAATATAGAAGTTGGTACTAGAGAATGGGGTGTTGCTGGGAATAACCTGACCACATGTTTTTTGCAGGAATGTCGAAGCGTTTGAAGTTTGGACTAGAAAAGCAGTTGAATGCTATAAGCAGAGTTTAATGGACAGTTCTAGTAGAATCCCGGAGGAAAGTAGTTCCAGAGGGAAATAAGGACTTAAACAGCAGCTGGGATATTTTGGCTTTTGGCTGCCCACTGCTAAAATCTTGCCTGAGGCTAAATTTAAAAGCAATGGATTAATTACTTTGGCAGAAGAAATTTCAAGACAGCCTAATGCTGAATCCGTGGCAGGGTTATTAATGGTGAATATTAGGCAGATTGACAAGGATAAAATGAGAAAGGGGAGCAGGAGGAAATGCAGACGACACAGTCAGGAGAGAACAGGCAGCTGGGAAGCTTCACGTGGCAGAAAAGGCTGGCCTGAAAGAAGGAAATGTCGAGAGGGAGATGAGAGCCATTGAAGAGAGTCACGGAAGCTAAGTAGCATATGACAGGGGAGTCCCTGCATAGAGAAGGCCCTGATGGGCCAAGAAGCCCTCAGAGGCCTTTGTGTGAACCTGTGATGGTGAAGCCTGGTTGTCAGTGGAGACCCAAGATGTTGGGAGATGCCAGAGGTGTGAGACATCTGCCAAGGAAAGCTGCACACGGGGAGTGGTGCCAGCCCAAAAGAGATGTGTGCTGTATGCCGCAAAGCTGGAGGGGCTGAGCCATCTAAGCCCTTTGAACAAAAGTCCCAGAAGTTGAATATGGAGCTACTGGCTTTGGCATCTGCCCTGCTCATTTTCAGTCTTATTTTGGCTTGGTATTTCCAAACTGTGCCCCTAGTCCTCTCTTTCGGTACAGGAACATTTATTTGGTTCCACTCTATACTGGAAATCTCTATATACTTTTTATTTTATATGGTTTAACAGTTAGATCACCTTGAGTCCCAGAAGAGACTTTGGATGTTGAGACTCTTAAAGACTATGGGGACTTTTGAAGTTGGACCAAATGCATTTTGCATTATATAGTATTGATATCCCTATGAGAGCCAGGGAGTGAAACGGTGATTATAATGAAAATGTGTCCCGTAAACTGCAAATATTTACACATTTGGTCCCCAGTTAGGGACAGACCACGCTGAAGGAAGCTCATCACTAGCAGGAGGTGGTCTTAAGGAGCATACTGCCTTGCCCACGTCCAATCAGGCTCTCTGTTTTCTGTGACTGAAGACGTAAGCATTCAGGTTTCTGTTCTGGCTGCCTCTGCTACCAGCCTCTGAACCATGATGGACTCATGCCTCTGAAACTGCAAGCCAAATAAGCTCCTTCTAGAGGTTCCTCCTGACCTCTTAGCACCCAAGTTCTCTTAGGGCCCTGCTCCTGGCACTGTTAGACAAACCATATAATACATCTTTATCTGAATTTTTCATACTTTACATTCTGGGTAGGGGAAATAGAGTAACTTACAAAGGTGAACATCCACCCCATTCCACTCCATGGCTCAGGGCCTGCCCCTTCAGATCACTTCCTTGCCCCACCCACAGTCTCTGTTAGCTTTCATCCATGCTCATGGGCCAGGTAGGTAAATGCTCCCTGTCAAGTCCACACAGGCGAAACACCAGGGCCATTATTGTCCCCACCC
>NW_008338533.1:4956048-4962752 GCF_000622305.1 Nannospalax galili | reverse complement strand
AATGAACATATATGCAGCAAACTCCAGTGCACCCAAATTCATAAAAACAATACTATAGGACTTTAAGACACAGATTAACCCCAACTCCCTAATAGTAGGGGACTTTAATACCCCATATCTCCATTAGACAGGTCAACCAGACAAAGAATAAACAGAGAGACATGTGAATTAAACAATACCATACATCAAATGGGCCTAACAGACATCTACCGAATATTATACCCAAGCACACGAACCTATTTTCTATTCAGTGTCTCATGGGACCTTCTCCAAAATTGACCATGTACTGGGGCACAAAACAAGCCTCAACAAATACAAAAAGACTGAAATAATTCCATGCATTCTATCAGACCACAATGCAATAAAGCCTAAACTCAACACTGGAAGAAACCCTAGTGACTACACGAACACATGGAGATTAAACAAAACATTCCTGAATGACAAATGGGTCAAAGGAGAAATTTAAGAAAAAAATAAGGGACAGCCTGAGAGGGTAGGTTCTGACCTCCATCAGTGTAGTGGCTCTGATCTCAGCAGACCGCCAGAGTGCCCAGTTCTGGCCTCCCTCTGGCCTATCTCGGACAGAGTGGCTGAGAACACAGGGGACTGCCTGAGAGCCCCCAGATCCTGCCTCCACGTGGTGGTGAGCTTCCCCTAGTTGCAATATACGCATTCCCCTACCTGGGATTTCGTGAGGCCCCTCCCAAGGCCCCAGGGCAGATCAAGCTTTGGTAAGGTAAGGCTGAGATCTTAGCAGACAGCCTGAGAGAGTGGGTTCTGACCTCCATCATGCAGCAGCTCTGATCTCAGCAGACCACCAGAGTGCCCAGTTCTGGCCTCCCTCTGGACTCTCTTGGACACGAGGGGCTGAGAATGCAGAGGAATGCCTGAGGGCCCCTGGATCCTGCCTCCAGATGGTGGTGAGCTTCCCCTAATTGCGCCATATACATCCCCCAACCTGGGAATTCATAAGGCACCTCCCAAGGCCCCAGGGTAGATCTGGCTTTGGTAGGCCAAGGTTGAGATCCTAGCAGACAATCTGAGACGGTAGACTGCCTGAGAGCACACAGATCCTGCTTTCATGTGGTGAAAGATTATGGAAAAAAACACAAAACACAGGAATGGACTATGCAAGAGATGTGGGACACCATGAAAAGACCAAATCTACAGATCATAGGATTAGAGGAAGGAGAAGAATTTCATTTAATGGTGTTGTCCAGATCTTAAATAGGAAGAGAATTGAAAGACATCCCATACAAATACAGGAAGCATATAGAACACCAAATAGAGAGGATCAGAAAAGAGACTTCCTACAACATATCACAGTAAAAACACTAAATGTACAGAACACAGAGAGAATACTGAAAGCAGCAAAAGAAAAACAGTAAGTGACATATAAAGGAAAGCCCATCAGAATTACAGCTGACTTAACAATGCAAATTATGAAAGCCAGAAGAGC
The DNA here is from genome assembly GCF_000622305.1 of Nannospalax galili. Taxonomy (NCBI): domain Eukaryota; kingdom Metazoa; phylum Chordata; class Mammalia; order Rodentia; family Spalacidae; genus Nannospalax; species Nannospalax galili. The sequence goes on along the minus strand of NW_008338533.1, from coordinate 4,961,293 downwards.
CTGGACCAAGGTATTCCCACTTCTAAATGACAATAGATGCCAGCCCAGAATATGTTACCCAGCAAAAATGTCTGTTATAGTTGAGGGGGGGGAAGTCTTCCATGACACAATTAGTCTGAAAGAATACGTGTCCACAAAACCAGCCCTTCAAAGCATATTTGAAGCAATACAGAGAGCAGAGAGAGAAACAACTATACCCCAGGGGCAATGAAAGAAAATAAAGATATAATCTAGGAAACACAAAATTATACAGAGAACAGAAATACCAATCAAAATGATGGCAACCAATACACATCCTTCAATAATAACCTTATATATCAATGGACTGAACTCCCCAGTCAAAAGACACAGGCTAAGTGAATGGATTAAGAAACAAAATCCAGCTCTTTGCTGTCTGCAAGAAACCCATCTCATCTTCACGATAGGCACTACCTTAAGGTAAAAGGGTGGAAAAGAATATTCAAAGCAAATGGCACTAAGAAACAAGCAGGGGTTGGAATTCTAGTATCTGAAAAAATAGACTTCAGGGTAAAACTAATCAGAGGAGATAAGGAGGGTCACTTCATTCTGATCAAAGGAACAATTAACCAAGAAGATATTACAATGCTTAACATATATGCACCAAACACTGGTGCACACAAATTCATAAAAACAACACTACAGGATTCTAAGACACAAATTAATCCCAGCTCTGTAATAACAGAGGACTTCAATTCCCCACTGTCTCCATTAGACAGGTCACCTGGACAAAGAATAATCAGAGAGATGTCTGAATTAAATGATACCCTACATCAAATGGACCTAACACATATTTTTCAAATATTCCACCCAAACACCAAAGAATACACTTTCTACTCAGCACCTCATGGAACTTTTTCAAAGAAATTGACCACATACTGGGCTACAAAACAAACCTCAACAAATACAAAAAATTGAAATAATTCCATGCATCCTATCCCACAATGCAATAAAGCTCAAAATCAACACTGGACAAAGCCCTAGTCACTACACAAACTTATGGCAATTGAACAACACACTCCTAAACAATGAGTGGGTCAAAGGAGAAATTAAGAAATAAAAGAATTCCTGGAATTCAATGAAAAGGACAATACAATGCAACACAACTTCTGGGACACTTTAAAAGCGGTCCTAAGAGGGAAGTTTATAGCTCTAAGAGCCTACGTTTAAAAATTGGAAAGAGCCCAAATAAATGACCTAACACTGCAACTCAAGACCCTGGAAAGGCAAGAACAAATGAAACCCAAACCCAGCAGAAAAGAAGAAATAACAAAAGTCAGAGCAGAAATTACTGAAAAAGAAACAAAGAAAACAATACAAAGAATCAATGAATCTAAGAGCTGGTTCTTTGAAAAGCTGAACAAGATAGACAGACCCTTAGCCCAGTTAACCAAAACAAAGAAAGAGCAAATACAAATCAACAAAATCAGCGATATACACTACTCAATCTGAAATTCTAAAAGAAATGGATGGATATCTGAAATCATGGGAACCACCAAAATTAAACCAAGAAGAGATCAACAGTTAAAGAGACCCATAATATATAAGCAAATTGATACAGTAATACAAAGCCACCCAACTAAAAATAACCAGGTCCAGATGGATTTACAGCAGAATTCTACCAGACCTTTAAAGAAGACCTCCAACCAATACTACTTAAAATTTTCAAAATGATAGAAACAGAGGGAGAACTCCCAAATTCCTTCTATGAACCAGCATCACTCTAATACCAAAACCAGGTAAAGACACAACCAAAAAAGACCGTTGATACAAAAATTCTCAACAAAATACTTGCAAACCACATCAGATACAAACCAAAAATATCATTCACTATGATCAAGTAGGCTTTATCCCAGAGATACAGGGCTGCTTCAATATACACAAGTCAGTAAACATCATTAATCATATAAATAGACTCAAAGAACTACATCATCATCTCAGTAGATGCAGAAAAGGCTTTTGACAAAATCCAGCATGCATTTATGTTCAAAGTCCTAGAGAGGATTGGACTGGAGGGAACAAACCTCAACATAATTAAAGCCATATATAACAAAGCCACAGCCAGCATCATTCTAAATGAAGGAAAACTGGAAGTATTCCCATTGAACTCAGGAACCAGACAAGGATGTCCACTATCTCCACTCCTTTTCAACATAGGACTTAAAACTCTTGCTACAGCATTAAGACAGGAGAAGGAAATTAAAGGAGCACTAATTGAAAAAATAGAGGTCAAACTATCACTTTTTGCAGATGACATAATACTATACCCAAGAGATACCAAAAATTCCACCAGAAAATCCCAGAACTGATCAATACTTTCAGGAGAGTGGCAGGTTATAAAATCAATCTACAAAAATCAGTAGCCTTTCTATATACCAATAACAAGCAATTGGAGAAAGAATACAGGGAAATGCCCCCATTCACAACTGTTGCAAAAAAAAAAAAATCTTGGAATAAATCTGACCAAAGACCTGAAGATCTCTACAATGAAAATTTTAAATCAATAATAAAAGATTGAAGAAGACACCAGGAGATGGAAGAACTGCCCATGCTAATGGATTGGAAGAATTAATATTGTGAAAATGACCATCCTATAAAAAGCATGTAGATTCAATGCAATGCCAATCAAAATCCCCATGACATAATTTACAGAGTTAGAAAAAAATCACCCTTAAATTCGTATGGAAACACAAAAGACCCCAGATAGCCAAAGCAACCCTGAGCATAAAGAGCAATTCTGGGGGGATTACTATACCAGATCTCAAAGTATACTACAAAAGTATAGTCATAAAAACAGCATGGTACTGGCATAAAAATAGACACATAGATCAATGAAACATCATTGAAGATCCAAACCCAAGTACACACAATTTCAGCCTCCTGATATTTGACAAAGGTGCCAAGAACACACAATGGAGGAAAGACAGCATCTTCAACAAATGGTGCTGACAAAAGTGGATCTCCACATGTAGAAGAATGAAACTAGACCCTTATCTTTTGCATTGCACAAAAGTCAACTCCAAATGGATCAAAGACCTCAATGTGAAACTAGAAACCCTGAAACTATTAGAAGAAAATATTGGCAGTAACTTACAGATATAGGTGTAGGAAAGGATTTTCTAACTCAGACAGAATTTGCTCAGGAATTAAGGTCAGCAATCAATAAGTGGGACATAATGGGAAAAAAATCTTCACCAGTGACACATCTGACAGAGGTTTAACATCCAGAATATATAAAGAACTCAAAAAACAAAGAAGAAACCAAATGACCCAATTAAAAGATGGGCTAAAGATCTAAACAGAGAGTTCTCAAAGGAAAGAAATAAAGATGGCTAAGAAACATCTCAAAAAGTGTTCAACATCATTAATAACTAGGGAAATGAAAATTAAAACCACCCTAAGGTATCACCTAACCCCAACCAGACTGACTAGGAGGATCAAGAGAACAAATGATACCAAATGCTGGCGAGGATGCAGAGAAAGAGAAATGCTCATTCACTGCTGGTGGATTGCAAACTCGTGGAACCTCTATGGAAAACAGTGTGGAGAACTCTTAAAAAACTAAGAATGAACCTACCCCATGATCCGGTTATAGCGCTCCTTGGCATATACCCAAAGAACTCACCTATTGTAAAGACACTTGTACAGCCATGTTTGTTGCTGCTCTTTTCACAATAGCTAAGAGATGGAAGCAACCTAAGTGTCCCTCAACTGACAAGTGGTTAGCAAAGATATGGTATACTTACACAATGGAGTTCTATTCAGCAGTAAAGAAAGATGAAATAATGAAAATTTCAGGTAAATGGATGGATCTAGAAACTGTTATAGTAAGTGAAGTAACAGACTCAGAAAAACCAATGACGTATGTTCTCCTTCACATGTGGCTCCTAGCACCAAATCCTTTTAAATTCCATGTCCTTTTAATAAGATGATGCTGTACAGCAGTCTCTTTTGCATGAAATAACTACCATCATCACGTCTTCAGCAGTGCCTGTTTGCAAAACTGCGTCACATTTGGCTTTGTGGTCAGTTGTGCTCCTTCATTAAAGGAGGGGCAAGCAGGGTCACTGGACCCTCACCGGAGTAGCCAGCCACTCTTCCCAGCCAACTGTATGTAATTTGGCCATAATCACACATGGTCTCCCGGATTTGGGGAGGGCTAAAGTATACAATCTGGGGAAGGCTAGGAAGAGAAGCCTTGACTCATGCTAGGTAAAGGCTTTCCTGTGTGCATACCTCAGGTCATTCATACACCTCAGCACCCCCTCAGTTATCTAGTAAGTAAGCTCAGTTAACTCATTGGTTCCCCAGTAAAACTTTAATCAAACACTGGCTTGACACTAGAACCTTAAAAGGGAATAAGCATTGCTTAGTATCCCCAGGAAAAGAACTCTCACAACAGATGGAACATTTGTTAATGCTATTATGTCTCATAATTAAAAAAAGAGAGAGAGAAAATGATAATGTAATGTACAGGATTTTAAAATGATGAAAAAAAAACAAAAAAATGAGAAAGCCTAAACAAGTGATGAAGGCCTGTGTAGGTTTGTTATGATATAGAAAGGATGAGACAAAAATAATATACACATAATTTTAAAATATCTAAGTCCACAGTTTAGTCAACCAGTTTAAGGAACAAAATACATATCCAATCAAGGTTTATCCGAGAACATTTGGTTTTTCACCCAAGCTTTGTCTACATAGCACATGATAATTAAAATACCAGACTGGTGGAACTAACCTCACTGGATGCTTAACAGCCAACTTTTTTTTAATGCTATACTAATCTGGTCAGAGAGACTTAAAGGACAGTTTTTGCCCCTTGCCCTCCAAAGTCAATTAAGTTCCAGAGGACTATGGAGCATCTCTCAAAATGTCCTGTAACTGTGCTGAGTCAACTGTCCTCTTGTTCAGATAGGCCACGGAGACACCACAAGATGGACTTGAACCAGTGTCCAGTCTAAAAAGAGGAGGGTCAACTCAGAGGAAACATCTCCTCCATGCTACCAAGTGAAGCCAGACATGGTCAAGTAGGACCTTTGACATATCTTCGCATAGGTAGAACTGGTAAAAGAAAGGAGCCAGGGGCTCCTCCCAAGCCCATGTGACCCCTGAGCAACAGATCCTCAAACGACCTTAAATGTAAAAATGAATTGATTTATCTGGGCCAATTGTATGGTCTTAAACACCCAAAAGGAAAGTATAACCAAAGATTAATGGGGTCAAT
>NW_008338533.1:4921353-4955597 GCF_000622305.1 Nannospalax galili | reverse complement strand
GATTACTCTTGCCTTTACTTCTCCTTCACATCTCCTATTCACCAGTCAAGGACTTTCTTTTCCCCCTACAGATAAGAGTTATATAATTTGGGAGTCTTTCAGGTAGACCCACTGAAGGGGTACTCCAATTGCCTCACCCTGTGTCCTTGTTCATCATGGAAGAAGCCGGGGCAGTCTGTGTCCCTATTCCCTATTGGCAATTTGGGTAACCTCCTCAGAGGATGGTGTGATAAGAATAGGAGGTAGGAATTGGCTAGGCAGTTAGGGTAAAAAGACCCCAAAGAAAAGTCTTGGCTAAAAGTCACAATGTCCTTGTGCCTGTTAGCAACATACACCATTCCAAATGCCAAAAACATCAAAAGTATTTGGGAGCTTTTATCTAATCCTTAAAAGATTTTTAAAGATTTTAGGGTTACCTCTTTAGAGGGAGGAATGTTAGAGTAGCCAAAAGCCCCATAAAAAAATAAATCAAAAAAGAAAGAGTACGTGAAGTTAGGACAAAAAAGTGTCAGGAGATATGGGAGAGGTTGGAGGGCAGGGAGTGGGCATGGATTTGATGAAAACACCTTATATGCATGTATGAATTTCTCAATAAATTATTTTTGAGAGAGAGAGGGAGGGCGAGAGGGAGGGAGGGAGGGAGGGAGGGAGAGAGAGAGAGACCGAGCTCTCCAGAGAGAGAGAAGGAGTACCTTCCCTACAGTACTGTTGATAAGCACAATAAAGACTCTAACTCTAGAACAATACTGAAATAGTGAAATAGTCAGAAATCCTGGGAGATAAAAATTCATGCTCAGAAACTACTCTTTATAAAATTGCTTATGTGGGGCTGGAGAAATGGTTCGGCTGTTAAGAGCACTGACTGCTCTTGCAGAAGACTTGGGTTTGTTTCCGAGCTAACAGTTATCCATCGTTCCAGTTCCAACACTCTCCTCTGGCCTCTGTGGGCATTGCATGAATGTGGTCTACTCACATGCAAGCAAAACATTCATATACATAAAATGAAGAGGGGGGGGACACGGCAGCACATTAACCCCACGCTGTGGCAGCCACGAGAGCACAGCTTTGCTCTAGGACTGAAACTCACATGAACAGACATGTGCTGTGTAGGCTCCATAGCTCTTGTGCCCCCATCACGTGTGAGACTGACATGCTGAAGTCTAATTACAGTTTATTCATCTTTCTTGTCCTTTAGTGCCTTTGTTATTGTTAATTTGGTGATATTTTACATGGTTTCTAAGAATACTTAAACACATTGGCAAACGCACCTTAAGAATAGGCAGAATTTTGGGATGTGACACCATAGGCAACAACAGCAAAATAAATTCTTACTCATGAAAATTGGTAAGTATTTTGTGTGACAAAAATCAGCACCAGAACTAAAAAGTCAACAAGAGACAGAATATTTGCAAATCGCCTACCTGACATAAGGGACTTACATGAGGGTTATACAGGGAAGTTGAACATTCAGCAATGACAAATCTCTGACTCTAACATGGGCAAAAGACCTGCATAGAACTTTCTCTAACAGAGACACACAAATAGCTGAACACACGCCAAGATGCTGAACACATCACTAGTGCATCCAGAAAGTGCAAATCAACTCAGTGAGGTATGATCCCTTGTATGTTAGGATAGCTACCAATGAAACACAGAAAGCATGCTTTGATGCAGGTGTGGCGATATGGTCCAGTGCTCGCTGTTTGTGGGAATAGTGGTTAACTAAGGGTCCTCAAATGATTCAACATTAAAAAGTACCATATGAACCAATAACTCTGTTTGTCATTACGTACCAGAGAGAAGCTTGAGTCTGGAAGATATTTGCACATTGATGTTCATAGTAATATTTTTCATAATATCTAAAATGTAAGAAACTCATCCATCCATGGTCAGATGACCAGCTAAGCACAACACCTGGTGGCGTCATCAGGCACATAGCCCTGTTAACTACCTGCACTGGGCAGTGTTTAGCCTTAGAAAGGAAGACATTGCTGAAGATGCTACAATCTGGATGTAATCTGAGGACATTCTGGAAAATGAAATAAGACATATGTGGGGGGGTGGGGAGGGAGACGGGGAGAGGGAGAGAGACTGTATAAGACCACTAACTCGAGGTGCTGAGAGTAACTACAATCATCAGGATAGAGGTAATAGTGATGGTTACCAGGAGCCAGGGGAGGGAGGTTAACTGTGTATGAAACTCAATTTTGCAACAGGAAAAGAGAAGCTGGAAGACGGTGATGTCACACAATAACTGAGTGTTCTTACACCACTGAACTGCTGAGGTAAAAATGATTGCTGTGGAGCCTTGAAGAGATCACTCATGGTTAAGAGCCTGCGCTGCTCTTCGAGACCACCCCAGCGTCAGGAAATCTGCTGTCCTCATGTACATACAGCCAGGCATATACACATACGCAGAGTTACAAATAAAATAAATCTTTAAATAATGACTAAGAAAATTCCATGCTTTATATATTTTAACCCATTTCAAAAATGGGAAAAAGCTATAAATAACTAAACTTATACTACCTGTTTACTACAATGGAGAAAATAAATGCCTTTAATAAAAATATAAGAAAAACGATTCCAGTATTTGTGCAACTGTTGTCTTTAATGTCAATTTGCCACAGATTATAATCACCTGAGTCAGTAACCTCAGTTGGAAAATTATCCCAATTGCTGTTGGAAAATCCAGCCCAGATGTGGACAGCACCTTCTGGTAACAGTCCAGATAAAACAGATGATGGAAGGAATACTATCCCCTCTTGTTTGTTTGGCCTTCCCTATACCTCCAAGCTGATTTATCCTGTTGCTGATGCTGCTGATTCCTTTGATGACATCAGAACACTGTGTCCAGGGTACCATCATCAACTACTGAGCAGTGGCTCTTTAGGAAACTCCAGGTTTTCGGCACTGGATTGGGACTGCTGGGGCACCCAGCCCTGTGGACTGAGCAACTGATAGATTTTCTCCCTCTCCAGTGTGAGATAGAAATGGTGGGATTATTCCAACTGCTAAGATACTGAACATCAAGGATGGGACAGTAACCACAGGGCACTTGGCCTCTCAGCTGTGATTCAGCTGTTACTATTTCAACATAAGATGATCAATATCTTCTCTGTGTGTGTGTCTGTCTGAATTTTGTCAGTTCCATTCCTCTAGAGAATTCTGACTATGAAAATTTGTTAGCTTTGCACTTAAGTCAGAGTCCAATTAACCAGAAATTCTCATCCATTAATATTTATAGTCAACAACATTTTGTGACTGGATGAATCTGTGTATCTTTCTAAAAATAGGTATTTAATCCATTGCCCTATACAATCATTATGCAAATTTTGGTCAAAATTTAAACATGCTCTAAAATCACGGATTTTAAAATATATTAATTTCCGTGTACTTTCTGAATTTTTAAGCTTCTTTGCTGCTGGTTTCATACAACTAGCAAAACATGTAATACAAAGATGATTGACAAAATCGATTGACGGCCTCATGTTCCCCCTCCCTACTAACAAAACATCGATTCCTAACCGTTAGAACCGGTAAACACCACCTTATTTGATCAGTTCAGACAGGACTGACAGAAGGACCATGAAATAGAGTTTCCTAGACTGTCGGGACAGGTGTTAACTGCACTGGTAGTCCTCCTAGGAGAGGAGAGTGAGATGGACAGAGAGAAGGCACTGTGAATACCAAGTCAGCAACTGCAGTACCGTGGTCACAGGCCAAGGAACGCCCTGCAGATGCTGGACAAGGCAAGGAGCAGTTTCTTCCCCGGAGCCTCCCAAGGAAGCAGAGCCTTTTGCTGGCCCTTTGAGTTTTGCCTAACGGTGGGGTGGTGTCATCAGGCACACAGCCTGTAGGACTGCAGGAGGGAAGACTCTGGTGTTTCAGGATGCTATGCTTATAATCATTTTCTTGGAATAGATGCTCCAGGACATAACTGTATAATGTGTCCTTAATTCAGTGACCTCAGGAAATGAATGCATGACAATGATAAAAAACATAGCAAAACACCACCATATAGCCATCTGGACTGGGGACCTAGCTTAGCAGGACAGCACGCACCTAGCATGTGCCAGGCCCTGGTCCAACCCCTAGCACTACCCTGCACATAAAACCCTAGTATTGATAGCTTGTTCACTACATGCTAGATGCTATTTGAAGTGCTTTGTAAGGTATGACTTGCTAGGTCTTCAATTATGATCTTTCTCAGCCCTCACTGGCAGAGAAGATGCTGGGGCAGACATGGAGAATTGTCCAGTACAGCGACTAAATTCCTACAGCTCACAAAGAGCAAGGTAAGGATTGCAATCTGCTGGTTCTCCAGCTCACACATGCCACCGCATGTACAGTGATGATTCTTGTCGATAGGATTTTAATTCCAAAGTCTCCTGTGCATGGGAGGCTCACAGACACTGGGCAGCTCATCGTAAGACATGCAGCCTTTATTTGTTCAGTTCCAGGTGATGGGGAAGTCTTTGGGGAACTGACACTAACTCCTAAAACTTGCACATAATGCATTTTTAAAACTCCAGATTTCTCAAGTTACCTTCTTCAGTTTTCTGTAAGGTAAGATGTGCCAGAGATAATACACGTGTGTTTCATTGAAGTAAAGGGTAGATGGGAGAGAGAGTCAGGGAAAAGAGTTCTAATAAACTCTAAGGTACGTTACAAAAATCACAGTGAATAGCTCTTTATAGTAGTAAAGACAGAAGCCTCCAAAGTCCAGACTCTATCTGTGGAACTCTCCTCCTCTCTTACACACACACACACACACACACACACACACACACACACAAAATATGCCTGATCTCACATTATGAGAGATTTCCCTGCCTCCAGGAATCCAGACAAACAAAACACCATCATCCACTGCAATATGATGTTTTTCACTCTGCAGGGCACAGATAGGTCTAATGGGTGTCAGGCCAAGATCAATACTCTTTCATGGATGGGATACAAAATTACATGCAAGGCAGGAAAAAACTCTCCTTTGTTTCAAGGTACTCCTTTCAAAGACCCGTTAAGGGGTGATGATGACTTGTTAGGGTTGTTACGTTTTCACGGATAGATTTGGGAGGACTGTCCCATTATGTTCCAAGTTAAGGCAAAAATAAAAATTAGATGTATGGTTGAACATCACTGTAGGTAAAGTGGTGAGGACACTGCGCAGTCTAAATGCTCCCATTCGCCCCAGAACTCTATCCAAAACTCTTTTCTGTTCTGAAGAATAAGATACCCACTTTAGGCAAAATATTCTAAGTACTATCAAATTACTCCAATATGATAAAAATAGCATTCCAAATTGGAAAGCAGCTTAGAGCCGTCTGTGTCTGCTGGGGCCCTTCAACTTCCTCTCTACATTTTCTTGCACGTTCAGGATAGAGTGAGTCCCAAAGGAGAGCACCTTTGGAGGCTGGGCTGCAGGGACATCACGTGACAGCCATCAGTGACTAATGAAACCCTCACTTCCTCCAGTTCTAGGCCAGGAGTCCAGCTTTAGACTCTAAGGATCAAAGCTTCAGACTCAGTGCCTGTCCCAGACCCCTGTCCTGAGGAGCCAATAGCACTGGCCTCTTGCTGCGACAGCTCAGTGCAGAGGAAGACAAATTTCTGGTCTCTGCCACGTCTTATAAAGGCACTAATCCCATGACAGGACTCCAGCCTTGTGGCACTATCTGACTATACTTTTAAAAGATTGCACCTCTAGGTGCCATCATCTTAGAGGTTAAGTGTGACTTTCAGGAGGATTCAATTATTCAATCTATAACAAGGAACTATCACTAATTTTATCAGGCCCTAAAAGATATGAATAAATACATTTTAATGTGTTGAAAATGTTAGAGACTCTCCAGTGTGTTATCTACTTGTTTAAAATATAAATTAGACTCATGAATTTTGTGCTGTGCCCTCTTTATAATCTTTTTAAGTGCTATTTAAGTGTTCACTTGATTTTCAACTTGAAGACTTTCTTTTATTCAAAGTTTCACTTTAGAACACTTGTCAGAAAACCTACCTTCGGTTCCAAGCACTTCAAACACTCAAAAATCACACTACCTTTCTAATATTAGTTTTTCCAACCTGTGACTCGTGTTTCACAGAATTTAAATTACCTTAAAGAAAGCTGCTTGTTAAAATCACCAAATAATATCTATAAAATTCAAGCCCTACTGTGCTAATAGGAAACTCAAAGCATCTTTAAAACACAGTAAAGCTGCATCTGTACTGGCCTGGAAGAGAGCCCAGCACTTGCTGGGTGAGCATAAGGAACTGAGTTAATGTCCAGAGAATTGACATAAAAGCCAGGTGTGGTCAATCCCAGAGCCATGGAGAGAGGCAGAGAGAGGAAGCTAGTGTGATTGCCAGCCAGCTGTCAGCCTAGTCTAGTGAGAAGGCCTGTCTCAAGGAATTAAGGCAGAGAGTGATAGGCCAGGACACCTGATGCCTCCCAGGGATCTGTACATGTACACCCACCCCATACAAACACCACACACATACACTACATACACACATCACATACATTGCACACACACATGCACACTTCCCCTCCATGAGCATAGACCACATAAACATGCACAGTGGGTGAAGAGAAGGAACCAGAGCGATAAAAAATGCACTTGTGTGATAAACTTAACTGTTTATAAGACTCTTGTCGTAAAGTGCTTTGCTCTTTGACAGTTAAAATTTTACTGCTGTCCTAAGGTTAAATCTGCTTAGCTACTGTAACAAACACATTATCTATTGCCAGAATCACATCTCCAGGTCAGTTATTGCTAATGTTTACTATCGGTATGACGCTATTAAACCTGCACATATTCAGAAATTGTTTACAATAGGTAATACGTGATTTTCCAGGTCCCAACTATGTTGGTAGAAAACAGACAAATGCATATTTTATGAAATGTTGTTACAACCAGCACCATAATTAACCCTAGAAAGATCACAGTGATGCCATGAGTTTAGTGAGGCAGAGGAATTTAGTTTTACTTTAAAGCAGTAATATGCCTTCAAGTACAGCAACGCACAAACTCTACTTTCTCAGACATTTCTCATTTCAGAAGGGGGCAGGGTGGCTCAGCTCGTAACGGCACTGACTGCCAAGCCTGACCACCTGAGTTTCATCCCTGAAACCCACATGGTAGAAGGAGAGATCTGACTCCTGGAAGTTGTCCTCAGATCTTGACACGTGACAGTGGCACTTGTGTGCCCACAAACGCACCCCATAAATAAGTAAACGAGATAAAAGAGAGCTATCCCATTTCCCAAAGCTCCTCCCACATCTGGACTATTAATAACATTAGTTAGCGTCCTAGCAGATTTGTCAGATTTTTACTTGGTAATTTCATTTATGTGCAGGCGGGTCAAATCTGTGGCTTAAATAAATCTCACCACCTGCAGGCAAAGCCTAATCCCAGCTTGGGAGACACGGGGCCAAGGCAGCTTTGTTCTTACAGCTTCTACACCTCAAATTCTTCAGCCGCCGCCATGCCTCACCCGGAACACAGGTGTGACACATTCCCATGACTGGAGACACGAAGAACAGAACAGACTGCGTGTTCTCAGGGTTCTCAGGGTGCGGACATTTTGCAATGAGAAATGCAGGCTTTGAATCAAATTTCAAATGAAAATAAATCCTTAATAGAAGCGGGTGTTGTGAGCATAGGAGGAGACCATGTTTTGTTGGGTCAAGACACTTCATTACTGAACTTTTGATGCACCTGCTGAAAAGCAAATCACAGCAGCGGGAATAGCTGTTTTGAAAATATGACTGAAAATAGAACCTTGACCACCAAGTTCTCATACTTCAACAGAAATCCAACATCCTCCCGGATCTGAGCTTCAATTACAAGTTGGCTGAAATACCAGCGTATCTGCGACCTCAGAAACAGTCTATAGTCAGAAACGTGATGTCATAAATCACACAGTGTTAAGATAAGGGCTACAGGACAGCGTTATTGATTTGTAATAAGGGGACCCGAGAAATGCCATCAAGGTGAACAGCAGAACTCAGCAATTCGTTCTCCCCGGCCCTGGCAGGCTGAGTTACACAAGCACTGTGCACAGTTTTCACACCTCACTTCCACTTCTCTTATAATAAATATTGGAAATAATTGTAAAAGAATCAATCCGTGATACTGCTATCCCGTATCAATTTTCATGGTATTTAGAGATCAAATCCTCATATTTTTTTCAAGCCTCACCAGGGAAGGGCTGTTCTGTGGTTAGTAGAAAAGACTTGAGTCTAGCAATTTGGGGTGGCCAGACACTAACTAGGGGCCTGTTTGCATTTTAACACCTCAAAAGTCCATTTCCTCTGCTCCAGAGCAGAGGTGGTTTCCCCAAAACTGCCTTCTTGGGGTTACTCTCCACCTAACACTGGGCTATGAAGTTTACTGTGCAGCAAATGAGACCAAAACAGCAGCTGCTGTCATTATGGAGTTAATTCTGGGTCCCTCGGCCACTATCAGGGCCCATTTTGCAGCTTAGGTGTCCTTCTCCTGACAACTTCCAACGTCATTACTTCAATGTGAAATAGATCAACTCAATGTTCTCCCATTCCCAGGGTCTATATTTTAGCTCCATGAATAGTTAATTTCTGAGGATCATCTGGAAAGAAATGTCTAGCAGTTGCTGCAGCCCAGCAGCACCGATATATAGAATGAACTGACCCACTCTGACTTTCATGCTTAGCCACCAGAACAATGAGAGGGAATTACAACACAGGCCCAAGAGGAGTTGGAGAAAATCAGAGATGTCCATGCCCAGTAGGTTTAAGAAAACATGGTGAGCCAAAACTGATCGGACACATCAAAGGCAGCTTAACAGACCAACTAGCGATAGCTTCGCGGGCCAAGACAGCCGGTTCGCCCCTTTCATTTCCAGACAGTAGGGCAGGAATGCCCTAGTTAGCTCCGGTGACATCTCCTGTGTCCTGTATCTCCCAGTGTTGAGACTCTCAAAACCCAGGAACTCTGCCTTACTTGCTTGAAATCCCAAACCTCCAGGAAAAAGCCTCTTCCAGAAACACGTGATGAAAACAAGACTAAATTGGGGGATGGGGAGGACAGGGTGCTGGCAATTGAGCATTTTACAGGAGAAAAGGATTGTGGAGGCTCGGGTTTTCTCCAACCCTAGCTCACACCTGCAATAAAACTTCTTCCAAGATGCAGTATGTCAAGAAGTGTGCAAGGCCTGTGTGTTCTTACTCGGTCACCTGGTCCCAAGTCCCAAGACACCAGATAGCCGAAAAGACTAGGAAGCCAGGGGGCACTGACTCACCTGTGGCCTTCCGATCCCACCCGAAAGTCAAAATGACCATCCTGGATGGACGCTCCCAGAACCCAGTAGCTCCCTGCCCTATCTTCAAAGTCTCTGCCTCTTAAAAAAGGTTTCTTATTAATTAAAAAATAATGTTTATTTGAATAAAGTAAGGAAAAGCAGTCGGGAGGCTCGCCCGCTGTCCCTCCTCACCCCATCAACTTCTCCAGGCTGCTGTGAGGAGCGCACCCGGTGCACACACCCAACAGGCGATAGCCAGCGGGGCGCGCTGGGGTGGAGGCGCCCGGCTGGCCCCTGTCCCGGGCAGCTCTGGGGACCTTCGCGGCTCTGAGCTGGGTGCTGGGCAACACTCCCCGTGTGGGGCGACCCCGATGCGCCGAGGTGGCGGGGTCTGGACCCCATCCGCGGGGCTCCACCCGGCCGGGGTCCCACGTTCAACTCACCGGCTCCGGGTTGCGCCCTGGGCGCCCCGGGCAGCTTCGCCCTCCGTCCTCCCGCCGCGCTCTTCATCCTCCTGCAGCCGCCAGCGCGGCGCCCCGGGCCCGGCATCCGGGAGCAGCGGCCAGGGCAGCGCGGCGTCCCCGGGGGCCCACGGCGGGGTCACGGCCACGGGGATAGCGCGCCCGGTTCGGGCCCCGGCCGGAGGTGGCGGGCAGCCCTCTGCCTCCGCAGCCCGGATCAGCTCGCGGCAGCGCCGAGCTGCCCAGGTGCAGCGGGAGCCGAGGTGCCAGCCCGCGGGCGGAGGGGGAGGAGAGCCAGCCAGACGCCGGCGACGCCAGCCGAGCGGGGGGGACGAGCTGGCAGCAGCCAGCGGGGCGCGGGTGTGACCCGGAGGCGCGGGGATGGGGACCGCATCCAGCATCCAGGGTGCCGAGACTCCCCGGGGGCCGCTAGCGCGGGCTCGGGAGGGGCTGTCCCTGCGTGCGTGCGGAGCCCGGCTGGCGGTCCTTGGGGACACAAGCACACCCACCCGGCTCAGCTCCTACAGTCCTCAGCAGCCTCACCCAGCGCGGGTAGAGCCAGGAGAGGACCCTGCTCCCAGCATGCGAGTTCCTTCCACGTCTGCAAGGGCTGCCTGAGCTCCCCTCCCCTCCCCTCTCTCACCCTAACACACTATCTATGCACGCCTGGCCTAGGACTTACAGGTGTGCGTCTCCAACTTTCCCCGGCTCGGGCACTGTCCTGCGAGCTTATTAAGGGTCAGGGCGGGGCCGCCTGGAGGGGGGGGGGGTCTGCGAGTTTAATGGTTTGGCAGAGGGTGTGATCCAAGAACCACGTTTTTACTTGATAAACATAAAGAGACAAACCAAGAATAAATCGATAAAGTTTATTCTTTTTAAAGACAAAGAAAACGCAGTCCAACCACATGTGCCGCCATACCGCACCAACTTCCCCAGAATTCCAAGGAGGGAGCATGCTTTAGTGCTTTCAGGGATCAACTGAGCCACTTTAACATAATCAGAAGTTAGACGTCAGTAGCCAGCTGTTTTTTATGAGGTTTAGGATACCGGGAGGCCAAGTAGTTCATAACCATGAGTTTGATGCCACCGGATAAAATAAAGGCTAGGCTCACGTTACTGTTAGAAATCTCTCTGTAAAATCCTGAGCAATACTGATGCTTGTAAGTGGGTAGAAATATCGGGAATGCAGCACTCTATTTCCTCAAGAGAAGCTCATTTAAACCTTGGCCACCCAACCATCACTTAGGAAGAAAGTGTAGGAGCTGGAGAGATGGCTCGGCTGTTAAGAGCCCGTACTGCTGCCGCAGAGGACCTGGGTTCCATTTCCAGGACCAACTTTGGGCCTCTCACAACTACCTGGAGCTCCAGCTCCCATGGATCCCACTCCCTCTGCTGGCCTCTGCAGGCATCTGCACACAGAGACATGCACACACACACAAAATAAATCTCTAAAGAAATGAAGTACAAGTCATATTCTCTAAGAAGTAATCTGTCGCTCCTCCCGGCAAACACTGGGCTTTCAAAGATACGCTGTGCCGTTCACCTGTTAGTATTAAGCACTTCAATCGCTAATAAGAAAAGACACTGAGAAGAGCAAATTCCTAGAATCAAAGATACACCAAAGACTGTGATTGTCGGCTTGGTATGGCCCTTCCCACCAGGGCCCATGCTGTCATCTGGGTTGACTCTCACTCAGCTCTGTTCAAGTTCTAAGAACTGATCATGGCTAAGGCCTTTGCTGAGGCTCACTCCATCATGCTTTGGAAGAGAAAACTGACAATATAACAAGACACTCCATACTTCCGGCCTGTCTTGTCAGAAGGGAACATCAAGTATGTTACCATAAAGTTCCAAATGTGCGAGATCTTGGAGAGAAATTCTGTTTGAGATAAGCCTTCATATGTAATATGATATGATTAGGTAGAAGGGATAAAAGGTGCCGTGGGGACTGTTTACTCCTCTGCCCGAATGGTTTAACAACTGACAGGTGTTACTTCAAAGAGGGTCATGATTGTTCAGCTGAGCTTGTGTTCAACAGGGGCTGCCATCACCTGAAATATATCAAGCTTAGTAAGCTAGAAGAGGTTACTAGGGTGATTTAGAACCAGAGAGAGTAGAGCTGCAGAAAGCGTTGGTGGGGGTGAGGTGAACACCCCAGGTGAATGGTCATAATGACAAGCAATGATGCATTGTAGGAGATGAAATATAAGGATGCTCCAAAGGAAGCATTACTGAGAGGTCATTGGCAGTATGCAGTATCTTTGTGGAAGAGGGGGATCTGCTCCAGGTATCCGGAAGGTTGGTGCTGGGAGAACTAGGACAGTGAGATCGATCATCTGGGAGGATGGAAACGCAGACAGGGAGCACACAGGTGGTTGGAGTTGATTTTGTTTTGTATTGTGGGGGTTATTTTGAAGACAATCAGATATCCGGGATTCTCTTTGGACCTGTGCTGCAGTCAGATGTCTGGGGAAGACAGTCAGGGAGAAGTGTTGACACACTTAGAAATGTAGCCTTGCTTTGAGGAAGTGGATTGTGTACAAGGGCTTGTGTTTGCTGTCATATGTGAGACCTCTGCGCTCAGACGTGGAGTTCAGTTATTGGGAGAAGGGTATAGAATATAACCAAATGTGTTCAGGGAACGTGTGTGGAACACATGACCTTCCTGTACTCCATTTTGTCCTCTGCAAATCAGTCTCCACACAGAGGTGATGAGGACTGAATGAAGCAACGTGCTACCTTCTCGTTTCTGTATTTGTTTTGCTCTAACCTGAGTTTGAGAGGACAGAAATTGTATGAATCCCACTGACAGCTGCAGCCCTAACACCTAACATAGTTCTTGGTAGAAAATAGACACTAACGATATTGATGAGTATTTAAATAGTAAATTAGTAAATGCAAAATAGATAGTAAAGCACATTCAAAAAGCCAGAAAGAGATCACTAAGGCCTCTTGGTGCTCCGATGTCATGGAAAGTAAGTTAGGAACAATTTTTATGGTAGAGATGGTGGTGATCAGTAATAGAGGGGTACAGAGGCATAAAAGGGGGAACTTTGTTACACATTGGGAGATTTTTGTGTTGGTTTGGAAGATAACCTGGTTTAAGAATTAGTTAATCCCAGCACTCGGGAGGCAAAGGCAGGCAGATCTCTGTGAGTTCCAGGCCAGCCTGGTCTACATAGTGAGTTCCAGGCCAGCTGGGGCTACAGGGAGACCCAGTCTCAAAAACGCCAAAAAAAAAAAAAAAAAAAAAAAAATAGTTGATTGCATTCAAGAACATGGCTACAGTAAAGAGGATTGGGATTGGAATTGGCAAATGGATTCCGAGGAAAGATAATTCTTCTAAACAAAGTTGATGAGGACCTGGAGAGAGACTGAGGACAGAGGTACGGTAGCTCCTATTTAGTGAAAGCAGAGCCCAGACATACCCTATTGATGAGATTAAAGGGCCACAAGTGTGGAGAGATGTTCCAGGTGAGGCAAGGGAGAATCAACCTGTTTAAAAGGCACCTGAGTTACTGAAGCAGCAGGTCAGCAGACGATCTTAGCAGAGCAGAGGCCACTTGCTGCTTAATAGAAAGTACAAAGGACTAGGAAAAGGTCACAAGGATACTTCAGGGCAAAATGAAAGATACAAGAACTGACATATTATTTTACCCCAGCGATCTCCAGGAAAATGGACACGAGGTCTCGTACCAACACCATCAACTGATAAGAAATAGCACCAAGAGTTAAAAATGAGCAAATGTTTGAAATAAGTTATATTAGGGATACTATAGTGACTCAACAAAATATGGAGAAAATGTGCTGATGAATTGTTTCTTTGGGTAAAGGTGCTTACCACCAAGGCCAGTCCTGACCAGTTTGATCCCTAAAAATCACAAGGTAGAAGGAGAGGACAGATTCCTACAAACTGTCCTCTGATGTCTACACACACACACACACACACACAGAGTGGCATATATAAAACCCTACACAGGCACATATACAAATAGATAATGTAAAAAATAAATATTCGGAGCTGGAGAGCTGGATCAGTGTTTAAGAGCACTGGCTGTTCTTGCAGAGGACCCAGGATCGAGTCCCAGCACCCACATGGTAGCTAACAACCATTGTAACTCCAGTTCCAGGGAATCCAACACCCTCTTCTGACCTTTGTGGGCATTGCAAGACACAGGT
This sequence comes from Nannospalax galili, assembly GCF_000622305.1. Classification (NCBI taxonomy): domain Eukaryota; kingdom Metazoa; phylum Chordata; class Mammalia; order Rodentia; family Spalacidae; genus Nannospalax; species Nannospalax galili. The sequence continues at coordinate 4,941,678 of NW_008338533.1, read as the reverse complement.
ACACTTACACACATGCAGGCAGTACAGTCATACACATATAATAATAATAAGTACATATTCATTAAAATATAAAAAGAAAGATTATTGAGTCTTGAGTCAAAATGTGAAACTCCAATGATGATAATCGGCCCTTCGGTAATTCCCTCAGTAACACTGAAGACACAGTGTAGAAATAAGGAAGAACCCAGCATGGTCTTCCCAGGCTTAGCAATCAACAAAGTAGAAACCGGGGACCATCAGCAGGGAGGGAGTTTGTGGAGCAGAGCTGCAGCACGCAGCCTCTAGAGCCTTCCATATTTGGCAGCGATTCGCTACACTCTGCAATGTCCGAGTCTGTGCCTCCTTCATGTAAATGTTGTGAGCTTTAGCCTTCCCTTTCGGAAGACTTAGGTAAACTACCCTCCATTGTAGGGTTTTAAATTTAAACATGGGAGTATTGGCAACAGTGGCACTCAAACAGGCATTAAGCTCACCTGAGGCAGTTGTCAGGGGCCAGGATTCCTGGGCTGCAGCCACTGTCAATGCACTAGATTTTGGGTGACAGCTATAGAATTTTCTCCCAGAACTCCCTGGGTCTGCTGCTGGTTGAGAAATCAGACCTTCAGAACATGTTTAACAGCATGCTTGGTACATACTGGTACCTAATGCACTACTAGTAGCTTGTATGTAGGGTTGATAGTAAGCTCAGGTGATGACAGGTAATGATAGGATCCAAATTCAAAAGGATATACAGGAACCATGAAAATAAGTGATGGACAGAATCATCATCCTTAGATGTAGAGGTTCAGAGCCTGAAGATCATAGCGATGAAGTTACATTTAGTCTATGGGAACCTGCAGGGCTCATCAAGATCAGGGGGTTTCGAGTCACATGTTTGAGGTTATGTAACCTCAAGTAGACAGAAGAAAACTGCCCACGAACTGGGGGGCACTAGCATCTCCCTCACAAGGAGGTACAAGGATTAAATAGTCTGCCAAAAAATCGATTCAGCCAAAGTGTTTTATGGTTTTCTAGCCACAACACACGGTGATGGAAAGTTAATCATGAAAACAAACAACAGAAAAACACAAAGTACTAACCCATGGACAGTGAGCCCAACTCTCATTTTCTTGGGGTAAGAGAGGAAAGAGAGACAATATACTTGAGCCTACAAGAATTCATCAGACTTGACTTGGTTACAAAGGCAGAGGACAGTGTGACCAGACACTCGGGAAAGCAGACACGCACAGGCTCAGCCAAAGATGCTTCAAGAACCAATAAATGGACAAATTGGTGAAAGCGCAGTGAAATATTGGGAACACTGTGGAAGGTTTTTCAATTTCTTAGATATTTTATGGCTTTGTTTAGAAGGAAATGAAAATGGAAAACTTTGGGCAAATTGGAGGTTTGAACACTGGTGAAATGGAGCAAAATCAGAAGCGAAAATCATTTTTTGTGGTCCAGCCCAACCTCGGCCTTCCTTGATGGGGGATGCTCAATGGCCACATGAGTGCTCACTGCCTGCATGACCTGAGGACTCCGGGAAGCTCTTGTTCTTAGCCTCCATCTCTGACCTGAAACAGCAAGGCCACTGTGGCTCTCACTTTTTTTCCTTTTGGTGAATGTTTTGGACAATTCAAATACTTGCTCACACATTGAGAGTCACCGTTGTAGTATTTATTGTTGTTTTTGTTTTCTTTGCCTGTGTGTATGTTTGTGTATATGTATATAGTTATATGTACATGTTCCTGTCTGTGTGCATATGGAGGGGAATGCAGGAGCACATGTGTGTGTGTGGAGGCCAGAGGTCACATCAGGAGTCTTTCAAAGCCCAGTCTATCTCCACCTCATTTTATGAGACAGGGTCCTCACCGAACCTCTCACATCACCATTTTGGCCAGATTGGCTGTCAGTCTATCTCCACCTCATTTTATGAGACAGGGTCCTCACCGAACCTCTCACCATTTTGGCCAGATTGGCTGGCCATGGGGCTCCAGGAACTCTCCTGTCTCTTCCTCTCCCAGCACCAGGATTATACATGCAGCTTTATACATGTGTACTGGGGATACAAACTCAGGTCTTCATGCTTGGATGGTAAGTGCTTTACTGACTAAACCAGCTTTCCAGCCCCACCGCTGTGGTATTCTGATAACAGTTTTCTTTAGAAGGAGATGCCCATATAGAATTTTATGAAATAGCCTGTTCCTCCCCAAGTTCCCAAAGTGTGACCGCTGTTTGCTAACTTTGTTCCAGACTGTCCTTGGCCATACCCCTCAGCCCCGAACTATGCACTCATCTACAGATCACATGTTCTGCTTGGTTTTATCATTAGTTTCTGTTTTTTTTTTTTCTTTGAGACTGGGTCTCCTTGTATCCCCAGCTGGTCTGGAGTTAATGAGCTGATTTCAATCTCACAGAGATCTGCCTGCCTCTGCCTCCCTAGTGCTGGGATTAAAAGCATGTGCCACCCTGTTGGGCTCCATTCTCCTTTTTTGTGGATAAAGTGACCACTCTTTCTTTATCCCTTCCTCAGTTGATGGATATCTAGTCTAATTTCATATATTGGTTTCTGTGAATAGTGTTGCAATATATATCCATGTACACATATGTCTGGGGCGTGCTGACATGAATCCCTTCATGACACACAGGTGTGTCTATGGTGCTGACACAGATTCTTTGAGGTACACACACAAGAACCAGATGCTTTGTAAGATTTTTCAGAATAAACATTTAATACACTGTTACTTCCATTTGTTTTGGATATGAATTGTGATGGCGTTGATGTGCTGATTCTATGGAAATTAAGACACCAGGAGAGGTCCTCTGAGGACCTTAGAGGAACCTTAAAGGGGGGGTATGCTTTTCCATGGCAACAACAGACAGCTAAAAAGTACTTCCCATTATTAGTAAAATCCTTGCGAGCCTAATGAAAATATACATAAGAGGATAGAATTTGTTTTACATTTTTTTATGGGTACGAGTGTTTTGCCTGCATGTATGTAAGTGTATTACATGCCCACGATAACCCGTGGAGGTCAGTAAAGGGCATCAGATGTCCTGGAATTGGAGTTAGGGATGTGGGTGCTTTAAACAGAACCCAGGTCCTCTGCAAGAGCAGTCATTGTTGTTAACCTCTGAGCCATCTCTCCAATCCCACACAGCAAAAATTTAAAGGCTCAACATAATTACAGCTTCTATATTAATGGAGACTGGTCAACGGAAATAAGTTTGAGCACATGCTAACTAAGAAAGATCAATACAGTGGCCAAGCGCAGACACATGGATCCTCTCAGCAGATGCTGGACCCCTTGGGAAGGATCAATGGATGAGCAGGAAGCTGATAAGAGGGTGGACTGACACAGCATGGCTGTGGGGTGGACCTCAGCCCCCTGACTTCTCACAAAGCTTCTCTGGGTAGAGGCCCAAGAACCTGCATTTCTAACAAATGTCCAGTTGCTTCCAGCTGCCGTTCAGGCATCACCACTGGGGAACGACTGCTCCGACAGGCTCTCTGTCAGCGTGACCACTGTGTGGCACATCGCTGTCACTCTGTGAATAGATAAACCAAATAGATAAACCACTTTGGTTTCTCCTGTATTTGAAATCTTTCGTAGGAACCCTGCTGGTAGCAAGTGCATTCACCTCTCAGGCCCTCTTAACACATAACAGACACAACTGGGGTTTTGTTTGCCCCACCCTTGTTATTCTGTAACAAGTTTCCCAGAAGCTCCTTGGAGCTGAGAGTTTGTGTGCAGGTGATACTGTTAAGGGACAATCCAGGGGAAATTGGGAGGGGAGGGGAGGGGGAGGGGAGAGGAGAAGGAAGCCAAGCCAGTGTGTGGATGGTGACCCACAGAGGGTAGCTCCAGCCTCATTCTGCATCGGAGTCCTGCCATGGAGCTGGACTTCATTATCCTCACATGTCGGGCATCATCATTAAGGTTTTGGGACATACATAGATTGACAGGAAATTCCAAGTCTGAGCAGCTGGGCAAAGAGGCTCCAGTTCCCCAGTATACATAAATCACTTTTGAAAGTAAAACATAGTTTGAAAGGGGGAGGGGTGCATGCCAAGGATGTTGGTGGAACAGCACAGCACTCATTCACTTACACTGGAAAATAATGGAGTGAGAAAACACCAGAAAGCACAGCAGAGCTCTGTGAGCCACGTTTGCTTCTACTTGGATAGCTTTTCCTATGGACACATCTCGGCTCCCTCATTTCATTTTAAATTTATGGAGAATCACAGCAATCTTGTGAGTTTGAGCCATTAAAATTGCTACTCTCTGGCCATCTTCAAGAAACAAAACTGGCTGTTGCACGTAGCTCCCCTCTGTTCCTGGGTCGGCACCGACCTCTCTCAGTACTGCACAGCATCGTGGATGGCTGGATAGACCGCAGTCCCAATCCGACAAGAGTTCTCTCCCTAGAAGCACTGCACTGCTGAGCGTCATTTTTACAGTGCCACGGTTACTGCTCTTGTGAGCTGAGTTGTACAGTTACTAAAATTCAGGCAGTTTTGCTTTACAGATTATTGTAGCTATACTTATTAATTAAAAAGTGCATAAACTAATGAAATATGGGTGTGTGTGGCAAGCAGGCGTGGCCGGAGCAGCCCAAGATGGCGCCCTGCCATTTTGCCCAGACTCGTGATCATCACCTGTTTACTCCATATGCGCAAACGCAGTGTCCCGATCACGCCCTGACCGCCTGATGAGTAGCGTCAGCATGCATGATTGGGTCTACGTGACCCTATAGATTGCTGCCTCAACTGTCTGGTGTGCGCGAGTAATTCCCCTGATTGGGTCTGGCGAAAGGGAGGGCTTTCGGGGTATCTATATAACGGAAAAAATAGCAATGAAAGAAGAAGCTTGAACCCTACCTTGGTGTTCGTGTCGTTTCTCCTCAGCTCTGCAGGTCAGAGTTGAGGATCGGGGCAGGTGTGAAAAAGCACATTGCATCTAGGAAAATTATATAAGTTGCTTAAAAATAAACTGCTCTAGAACTAGGTGCTGGGGAGACAGCTGTAAGACTGAAAAAGTCCTAACAGGAAGGGTTAATGGTATGGAATGTCTTAATAAGTGTCCTTAATGTCTAACTGCAGATTAAGGAAACCCAAGCTAAGAACTGTGGGATTTTAATTAAGACATTTTTGGCCAGAGGTAACAGAAACTCTACTTAGATGTCTTACGAAAAATAATGAAATTACTTCTGCTAGACAGAAGTCCTGAGGTTGAAAGCCTTCAGGATTATTAAATACAAGGACTTAATTATGTCATCTCATGTCATCCCCCCCCTTTCTGCCTGATTATGTATGTGTTGGACAAGTATCCTTCATGGGGTACAGCTGAAGGAGCCCCACCTGGTAGACCAGTTGCCAAAACAGAACAGGGGCTGCAGTGCTCAACTAATGAAATTACTTCTGCTAGACAGAAGTCCTGAGGTTGAAAGCCTTCAGGGTTATTAAATACAAGGACTTAATTATGTCATCTCATGTCATTCCCCCCTTTGTGCCTGATTATGTATGTGTTGGACAAGTATCCTTCATGGGGTCCAGCTGAAGGAGCCCCACCTGGTAGACCAGTTGCCAAAGCAGAACAGGGGCTGCAGTGCTCAGCTCCCACCTGCGCATTCCTTTTTAAAAGCAAAACATTTCAAAGACCCTCCCAAGTTCCTTTTTGGTTTCTTTACCAGAAACAGGTCATACGCCTGCACCATTTACTGGCAAGGTAGACAATTCCCGGCTCACTTGGCTGGGAGAGGGACCAAGAGGAAGAAAAACTTCTGGCACCAACGGCAAAAGGAGAAGCTGCCGGGCAGTTGATCAACACTGAGTTGTGGGAAGACGGTGCATCCTGACTCACAGGAGGCAAGTGACGACCTACAGCCACACCCATGCCAAAAGGAAGATCTTTGCCCAACATTTGAAAAGGAGTGAATAAGGGGCTTGAGGGACAGCTCAGATGGTGTCCTAGTTTATTTCTCCATTGCTGTGACAAACACTCTGACCACTACCAACTTGGGGAGGAAAGGGTTTATTTATCTTACATGTCCCGGGTCACAGTTCATCAGGGAGCCCAAGGTAGGAACTCAGGGCAGGAACCTGGAGGCAGGAGCTGGAGCACAGGCCATGGAGGAATGCTGCTCACTGGCTTGCTTCCCTGGCCCCTGCTCAGCCTGCTTTCTTATGTAACACAGGCCCACCTGCCCAGGGGTGGCACCACCCACAGTGGGCTGGGTCCTCCCACATCACTCAAGAAGATGCCCCACAGACATGGCCACAGGCCAGTCCAATGAAGGCAATTCCCCAATTGAGGCTCCCTCAACCCAGGTGTGTCAAGTTGACACTAAAGCTATCCAGCACAGTCGGTAGGTCCTAGCTGTGTGAGCATGGAAACTTGACAAGGCAGGTTGTCCAGCACCCAAGGAAAAAGCCTGGGCTGGTCGTGTGTACCTGTACTTCCCAGCCATGAAAAAGTGGAGATGCTAGGGTGGATCTCTGAAGCTCGCTGGCCACTAGTCTTAATCACTGATCTCCACCCTCAGTGAGAGACCCCGTCTCAGCATAAGGTGGTGAGCAAGGACGACACCCAGTGTCAACCTGCAGCCTACACGTACACACCACACAAGTACACATAAATGCATACAGCACACACAGACATACAAATCAGCAATACATGTACACTCACATGTAGTTAGATAAAACCAGATATAGTTCGGTTACATGCCTCATTTTAACTGACTTCCTGAGTTTCTGGCCCTGATGAAGTCAGATGAAGTTCCTAATACACTTAGCTACTTTTGAACGTAGACAGCACAGCTTCTCAACGCAGCCTGAGGCTCACAGGTGTTAGTAACAGTGATTTACTATAGACAGGTCAAGAACACCATGACAGGAGGGTATTACAGGGCTATGAAGTGTCTTGCGCTACCCAGATGTCCTGTCTTGGGTGAAGCCAATATGTGCTCTGCTTCAAATATTAAGGACTTTGCACCATGAAGAGGAGTATTCCTATTAATAATTTGAAAACAGCTGGAAACAGTGAAAATGGCTGTGTGTTTTCTAAGCTGCTCGTCCTCCTAGAGAGTTAGACAAACGCTTTTGCCAGTTTTTAGAAATGACTTGGGATTTCTTCTGACCAATGAAATGGTGATTGAAAACACTGTCACCAAATAGTCATCAAGTCTCCCGGGAGTTTTGGGAGACTAGCTCTTTGCCCCCAACCTCTCCGGACCCGTTGTTTAAAACTCTGAAACAGGAACAATGGAGATGCCCGGGGCCCAGAATCTAATAGACTCATACTACCAAGAATCCTGCTGGAATGAATTATCCTACTGTTCAACTTGGGCAACCGAATCCATGCTACTTGTGAGAAAGGAGACTGCAGCCTCTGCAGCCCGTCAGGGATTCTTGTGGCCTTTAGTACAAGTCCATCTCCAATATGAGTCTCCTGAAAATGTCCCCTCCTAGCCTTGATGTCTTTCTTTGAGTACTCCCTCTAAACACATTTATGTTGTTCTGCTGAAAAAGAAATCCATCACAACATGCGAAATTGTAAAGAATGTAATTTGGCTGCACTCTGCCATGCTAATTTGCATTTTAAAAGAACTACAGAAAGACCACAATGCTCACACCTAAAGAATAATTCTCTAATGGTTGAATTTCAATCATCAGAAAGAGGGAAAAATGCTATTATGCCAATTACACTGTATAAGCAATAGGCTACTTCAATTAGAATCCCAACCCTGAACAGAAATTAAGTTTACATTTTTAGTTTTTCTAGAATAATATACTAAAATACAGGCAATTGTTCTATTTAAATCTTTTTCTCTGCATGGTTCTCAATCATGCTTATTTATAGCCTACTAAACTATTTTTTAAACTGGAAAGGTTTTAATTGTACTTATTGCTATATCTCATGAATTTTCAAATGTCTAAAATAGAGAAAGATAATTAAGGAAAAGATTGCATCAAATGTAATGTGAAAAGGAACAATATCCACTAGCTGTGTAATGAACTTAGAATTGCTTTACATATTCAGACACATTTGTAGAAATGTTGGTTTTCTCTGTTTAGATTGCAAGCAGTTCCAAGGCAGGAAGTAACACTCCCTTCACAGACTGCACAGAATTCCTACCGTTGGGATTACTTTACCCTTTGAAATAGGAGGCGAATTCTGTATTTAGGTATAGTACAGCCCAAACTTATTTAATTACAATTAAGTTATAAAAACGCAAAGAAGCAGCAAAGCAGCTGGTCTGTTTCTGAACTCACAGCTTTCCTTCTCGCTGATGGATGGAGAGGAAGGAGAGGGAGGAAGACCTCCATCAAAACCCAACCTACTCCAGTCTAGCTCTGTGCTGGGGATTTTAAAGGCTGGGCCCTGACTCTCTCAACAACTTAGGCTCATCCATCAGTCCCCAGGACACCCACTAAGGAGACAGTAGGGGCTGGGGAGGTGGCTTCACCTGCAAGGAGTTTCCCGCTCAGGCATGAACTTAGATCCTCAGGACCCCAGTAAAAAGTCAGGTGCAGAGGCAAAGGCCTGTAATCCCAGTGTGGGGAAGGCAGATAGATGCCTGGGGTGCGATGGCCAGCCAATCTAGCAGATTTGATGAGCTCAACGGTCAGTGAGAGGCCCTGTCTCAAAATATAAGGTAGAAAGAGACTGAGGAAGACAACTGCCTTCAACCTCTAGCCTGCACGCACATTAACACACATACACCTGCACACACGCGCGCATGCGCACACACACACATCGAGAGAGGGCGAGACGAGAGCTACAGATAGAGACTGAGAGAATATTATAAAAAGTACAGAAAGGAGATTTATTCAATATGGCCACACTGAGAAGAGGAAGAAATGAAGAGGTCCAGTGACCTCCCTGCCCACGTTTACCTTTGGAGGCACTGGCACGAGCTTAGGTTTAAATAGAGAGGAGATGTGCTTAACCACGCAGTCCTGCTCAGAGCGGTGCCGCCCATCACTGACACACCGCTGTCTCAGCCAGGATAGGATTCCTGGGGAAAAGTTAATTCTATAAGCTCCATTGTTTCAACAGTCTGACAGCTGAAGGGAGGTGCCAGTGTGCCTTTAGAGTGTCCCCTCTCCTCACAGAACGCTTATGTATTCAGGTCTTCTCTTTTGAGAAGATGTGTAATCAGCTGAACATATAATTTCCTTTCAGGTTCTTATTCTTGTCAAAATATCTCCCTACTCCAGAATCCTTCCAAATGGTTTGTAACGCCAAGAGAAAAGTTTGCCTGTTTATAAAAGGGTCACTAGACAGTGCTGGCTTTCTCTGCTCTGAAGCAGTGAAAAACATCCCCTTCCCCCAGCTGAGGGCACAGGACTAGGACCTCAGTCTCCAGCTCGCTACCTAATGTGGCCACCTTTGTGCAAATGTACTCAGGGTATCCAAGGTCCGGAGTACTCGCTCCAGTTGAAAAGGAATCCTAGAGATAATTTTCACAAACCAGTTGTCGTTCAACCTGCTTAAGGATCAATCTATGAACACAAACTATTAATAAAACAGTACAACTAATTTCTACATCATCCTAAACATGAGATTGTTTTGTTTTAGTCTCATGTGTGTATTTAACGGGGAGCTCAAAGTCTAGATTTCTGTTCATTTGTTAGAACTAATTATGCCGTTTGTTAGATCTGATTGCTACTGTTTGTCTTTTGTGGCTTCCTATTTAACCAGTTGGACCTGAATTCTGTAAAATGCCTGTGACAAGATTTTCTCTATCAACTTCCCACACTGCTGAGTATTGAGTCTGCGCAGATATTTGGAAACATCTTAGAAATGAGAATCCCGGCTACAACAGGAAATGGCCTCCCTTGCATCTTTGTGTGCCCACTCTTTTCTGTGTTAGAAACTCTTTGGAAGGGTTACCAATACTTCGTCTTTCTCTGAATCCTTACAGTATCCTGCACATAATAAAATTTCAGCAAATTTCTTCTATCCTGATAAACGACTTAGTAAGAGCAACTCAAGTGGCTATCAGGACTGGTGGGAAGTCTACTTGGCCTGGTGCTGGAGTTCGTTTATGTGTAGAGAGTTCTAGAAATCCTTTTTGAATATTGAAGAGACATTTTTCGAGAGCAATCCAAAATCAAACAAAGTCACTTTAGTTTATATTTACGAAGGAAGATCAGAAACTACAAATGAAAGATCACATTATCGGTGGTTTGAAACAGGAGTTCTCTGAGCGCCATTGCACACAGCCCGCACCGCACTGCTACGCTTGGGAAATGAAGACTACAAATGCCCAGGCCACAGAAAACAACCCCCTGAACTGATCCACACGCGTAGAAGGCTTGCACACAACGCCCATCCACGCCGAAATGGGAGCTTCCCTGGCTCCGCTCGGATGACAGCCGTCGCGTTATCCACAAACATGCTGAATGTAATTGCTTGCCCGCACTGACCCCGACTGACCCAGGTCCAGTTCAGGGTTCTTTATTATTCCACACCTGTGCCCTGACCCGGCTGCCCTCAGCTTTGTCACCTCAAGGTTCAAATGACTATGGCAGCCCCAGTGATCATGTTGTCTATGAAAGCCAGGAAAGCCCAAGGAAAGGTCATGGTCATTTGGGACCAATACTTTACTAAGAAATGCAGTTCTATCCCAGGAAGCCTCTAGTCCAAGTTTTCCATATGCTCACTGGCCAGAAATCACTCTCATAGTTACTTTGGTTATCATAGTAATAAGTAGACCTTTGAAAATTAAAAAAGAAACCTATTAGTTATTTAAGAATTCCCTTCTGGGCTTGGAGAGATGGTTCAGCGGTTAACACCACTGGCTACTCTTGCAGAAGACCCAGGTTAGGTTCCCAGCACCCACAGGGCAGCTAACAACCATCCATAACTCCAGCTCCAGTGGACCGATGCCATCTTCTGACCTCTGTGGTTATTGCACGACTTGGGTGCACTCACACACATGCAGGCAAAACACTCATACACATACACAATAAAAATAACTTTCAAAAAAGAATTTCATTTTGCTCCTATTTACTCCTCTTCCCCACTCCTCTCCCATATCCACTCCACCTCCACCTCCCAACTTTGTGTCCTCTTTAGTTTTTTTAAACCCAATATGTGCTGCCCATACACTCTTGGGTATGTGGCCATCCACCGGGGTATGGCTAGCCTACCAGGGGCCACTGTCTTAGAGAAGACTGACTCTCCCAGCAGCTATCAGCTGTCAACAGATCCTCAGTAAGGGTAAGAAATCATGCCCATGTCCCCTCTCTGTACTAGAATTTTGTCTGGCTTGAACTTTGAGGTCTTGTGCGTGTATCACAACCAGTGTGAGTTCATTGCTGTGTCTGTAAAATACTGTTCCCTTGTAGTCATCCAGTACCTCTGGTGCATTCAGTCTTTCTGCCCCTTAGGTGACAGGTAAGGAAGGAACAGAAGTGCAAACAGATATTTGATTAGCCAGAAAATAATGTTCTCCGACAAAATGGGGGCTATATGGCCCCAATGCTTTAGGAGATTTAGTCTGGAAATAAGAATACATAGAAAAAAAATATGTACAAAAAAGTTTCACCATGTTGAAAATACAAGACATGGAATGAAAATTCCCCATTTGGATGCCAGTGCAGTGGTAAACCTCTCTCCAGTCCACTCACTGCTGATGCAAAATCAAGGCCCCTAAGACTGTCAGGCAATGCCGACATGCTCCCGTGCTCATCTTCACGTCTATTAGATCATCACTCTTCCAGAATCTGACTCACACGTTTAGGAGAACACACATTCTGGAGACTGAGCTTGACTTCTCAATGTTTTCCTTCCAGGGACGCTGGCCCTTGTGCAGTGACTCTCTCTCTCTCTCTCTCTCTCTCTCTCTCTCTCTCTCTCTCTCTCTCTCTCTCTCCACATCTTGGAGGTAAACCTTGCTGTCAGTGCTTTCAAAAATGATGTTTATTTCCCACTCCTGGACTAAATAGGATAATAGTATTGGCCGTTTGTCTAGTCGCAACCCCCATAAACACTGACAAACTAGACAATTAATTGAATATTGATGGGCTACATTAATGAATTCATGGATCTTCATCTCAACAGCTTTTGTGCAACAACATGATTGTTTTCATTCATTACTTTCTTAAATGTTTAAGTGCTCACATTAAGTTTTTGCAAACTGGTCAACGATGACAAATTATTTATCCCACAGAATTATAACCACACATTCCCGGACAGTATCAATATATGTTTGAACTAACATTAATATATAATCACCATTTGATCAATTACATAATAAAACAAATGATCAAGTATCCATTTATTAAGTTATATACCTCAAAGGCATATAAAATATTAGATGTCTGATCAGTTAACCAGCAGAACCCACTATTTTTGCAAGGGGAGTTAGGAAGGGAGAGGGGAAGTCATAATTCAAACAAAAAGTTGGAAAACAACTTCTAATAGATATGGAAAAATTCACAAGAATTTCATAAATTTTAAGTAAGATTTCTTTAGCTATACAAAGAACTCTGGGAATAAAGAGAAGAAGGAGGTCAAAAGAGGTGGGACCACAGCATTCGAAAATTATCAAGGGCGAAAGGGGAACTTGGGGACACTTTAAATAGAGGGGCAATCCCAGCGGCATTATGGTCACTGTTGTTTCTCGGTTGCTTGTTGTAAAAACACATAAAACAGTGTATCATTTTAACCACATGCAGGTGACAATTCAGTGACATTTGATTCACTTACACTGATGCCCAGCCATCAACACTATTTGTCCCCAAACCTTTGTCACAAATTCAATAGCATTTGGTGCTTAACTCTGAGGTCGCCAGCCTCCATTTTGGGGACATGAACTTGAATAAGAACTCTTCTGAAAACGAAGGTGGTAAAAGGAGAGACGTGATTTAGTAAAAAGGAAACAAAGAGGCTTCTCTGAGTGACTTATAGACACAATTGTGCTCGCAGGTCATGGCCCTAAAATAGCTACACTAAAAATTGTGAATATTGTAGATATTGTTATTTAGAAATGAATACCTATTTGGACTAAGAAAAATATAGTTGCTGGATCATTTGTGTTTTTGACAATGTACAAAAACAGAGTGAACTGGATTTATAAGTTCTTCAATGTCCATAAAAAGTATTTAAAACATAAAATTTCTACCTAATAATCTGTTTAAGAGTCATGCTTAAATATCAAATACCCTAGACTCTTAAACAAGTATCATGTATTCTCTATTATGGTATACAATGCCAAAATCCTACACAGTGCACTTCAAGGAGAATCAACGTTCTAACCCAACATTCAAGTCAACAGCTAAGAAACTGTGGCAGGCCCGTCACTTTGCCATGCAGCGATCAGAAATACGGTGTTTTAGGCAGTATGAAAACTGCTACCCGTTATGCAACAGGACAGGCTGTGACTAGGGAATTCAGAAATAGAAATATTTCTGCACATGGAGGTGAGACGGTCTGGGCGATTAATCCACCTTTCTAAGGACATCATCAATCTTAGAACTGGAAGGGGACTTCTGGCCCAAAGTTGGCCTCCAGCAACTAAGGATTATCTCAGAGGCCAGATGGAATGAAACTTTATACATTTTGTGCAAATGGTAACATTCCCTGTCCCTACTCCAGGTGATGAGGGGTAGAAGGTCATACTGAGTTGCAGATATGAACTAGACACATCTGGAAAGAAGGGACCTCAACTGACAAGTTGTCTCCATTGGATTGGCCTGCGGCCGAGTCCATGGGGGCAATGTCTAGTTTTACTAATTGATGTGGGACGACCCAGCCCAGTGTGGGTGGTGCAGTCCCTGGGCAGGTGGGCCTGAGCTGTATAAAAAAGGTAGCTGAGCAAGACAGGAAACAAGCTGGCAAGCAGCGCTCTTCCATGGTCTCTGTGTCAGTTCCTGCCTCCAGGTTCCTGTCTTGGGTTCCTGCGGTGATGTTCCTTGATGGTAGACTGTACTCTGTAAGCTGAGTGGAACTTTACTTCCCTTATTAAAATATATTTTCAAGACTCAGCTGTTTTGGCAGAACTCTGCCCCAGTCACATTCCCTATTATGCAAATTTTTATTTCTTGTTTTCTAAGTAGCTTCTGATTATTTTTTGTTTTGCTGCTTTTAACTATTGCAAATACTTATTTTTCAGAAATCTTGTTGACAATCTACATAATATCTTTGGTGCATGTGCCTAGTGATGTCATTACTACATGGGGTGAAAAATACATATACTGAGATTTGAAAGATAATTATAAGACAGGATGGAAAGATAGAATTAAGGACATGCTAAAAGGGAAAAAGCCCCTCACTACAGCATGCATACACCTGCTTTCACACACATCCACACATGTGCACACAGCATACACACAGCACACACACACACACACACACACACACACACACACACAAAGAGTTTCTAGACTTAATAACCTACAATTCTGCTTCATATTGATTCTGTCATTCTGTGGTGAAGTCAGGATCCCAGCTACAGCAGCATACAGGTCTCTGCAAACAACTCCTCAGGCTGCTACAGGCAGCAGTGTGGAGCTGGGTCTCTGTCCCTGCCTCACTGCCTCTGACATCACCACAGGGCTTCCTCCATGGGTCTGTCCATGAACCCTGCCAGAGCTTGTGTGAGCTGCATGTTTTAGAACCTTAGCCCTACTGAGCATCATTTGATTTTAAGTTTTTCCTGCCTATTTAGTGTCAGTTGCATCAAAGAGTGGTTTAAATTTGGTTTTCTTGTTTATGCAAACTGAGCATATGATAAATTTCATTAGCTATTCAGGGTCTCTCCTCCCTGAAATGAAAACGCATGTCTTTTGTCTATTTTTATGTTAGGTTGACTTTTCTCTGGTATTAATTTGTGCAAAGTTATTCTCAAAAATAATACTTTATTGGTTGGCTATCGTATTGATAATATCTCCTCTCAGAACCTTCATTTCAGGTGCTCACATCGTCTTTATCAATAGAATGCTCAATCTTAATGTAATCGCATTGTCATCTTTTTACTTATGGTTAGTGATTTTATATTACCCCTACAATGAAATCTGAACAAGAGTGGCTGATCCATCCTTTGGTCCCGAATTTAATTCTCGTCCTTCCAAATGCAACAGAAATCCAGATGGCCTTTGGGGTTCTACACATTGAGTACTAAATTCCGTTTCCAAAGTCTCACTAACTCTCTGTCTCACATGTTTCAGTCTTGGGTGAAACTCTGTGCATCTCATTGGTCATAGACTTCTGCCCTCTCAGATTGCTTCTGCTCCCCTGCTCGATCCACCCGACACAGTGAGTGCGAGCCTTATTTCCCAGGCATTTTCCCTGATTTGGCTTCCACCAGTAATGCTAGTCCCTGGGACCTAAGAACTACACTGCCTTTTCTGTGCCCCCAATTAGGGGACCCATGAGTTCCTTATGTGTTTGATACCAGGGTTGCCTCTCTGTCCCATGTTTGATTCTTGACCCCCCCCTCTTCATCGTTGTGGGCAATTCCCATATGTGGACTGTTTCCCTCCATCATTGGTGTCTGTAAACCCCACCCTAAGTCCTTCCTGATGCAAAATACTTGAAGTCTTTTCTCTGTTCCTGATTAGCCTTACCCCTTGCATCCCCCTAATCCACCTTCTCATCCTGCTTATGGGACCTTCACAACCGCCCACTGCCGCCCTCCCAAACTTAGCTCCCATTTCTTGATTTAAAGCAAAGCCAAACTTCATTTCCTTTGTTCTTAAAACCAACCTGGAGGCGGACTTGCAATCACCACCACCACGCCATTGTTCAGCTTGGCTTCTTGGGAGGACCCCACTCACCCCAAACGAGTACCTGTCTCTAAACTACATTCAGGCAGAGTTAACCCGTCCCTGTGCTTTAACAGCATACACACTGTGAAAAGAGGAGAGGAAGGGACAGCTGACGTTCAAGGAAACGGATGCTTGAGCCAGTCTTTGCTTAGTTCAAGTTTCATTTTAGCGCTAGGAGCTGCGTCCTTGCAAGAGTTACTCAATCTCCCTGTACCTCACCCTCCAACACAGCCTGAACATATACCCCCTAACATGTGGGATCATTGACAGCATTTAGTGAACATTTTACATACCCAGTGAATGGCTAGGTGCTGTCCTCATACAGTCTCGCTTCAATACCTCTTTCGTGCATGTGGGCCTCCTGAGGACACACAGTACAGCCTTTGGCGCCCTTCATGACTGCTTTGTTTTGCAGGGACTCCACTGAGTGTGCTGCCTTACATGTCATAGGTTTTCTATAAATATTTATTAAAAGATTCAAATCGAATCCTCGGGCAGAGTGAGGCAGGCCGGACTCAGAAGACCCTCTTCTCATACCACTTTCCTCTGCTTATGCCCTTTCAGAGTGTTTATCTTTGCATTTTCACAAATTAAGCAGCAAATAATAATCCAATAAGATACCACACTTGCCTCTGCTGTGTGACAGGCAAGCAGATGACGCAGCACCTCAACAAACTTGTTCTACACAACACGCTCAGAATACCGCTTAGAAAACATACATGAACTAAGGGAAGGAATTGTCTTTCATTCTTAAATGTTACGACCAGTGAGCAGGAAGCCCGTGTGCACAGTGATGGCCAGGCCGAGCCTTTCAAGACAGGCAGATGATACATTTGGCAGTGATGGTAAGGTCCCTACAAGGCAGAGCCAGCCACAAGCAGCAGAGACCAGGAAGCTCTCCATAAAACTCACAAAATTAATTCAAATTCATCTATAAAATTAGGGATGACTGTACCTGTTTATCAAGACCTCCATTCTAAATATAGGTAGCATAAAATTCCTAAAGACTTTGAAGAAATAATGACATCAATCTAGTTTTCTAGCTTAAGAAGCATGTTGGGTTTAACAGTATGGGAGACATATGTGAGCCAAGTCAACTTACATGAGCAGGCTCTGCTGGTTTTCAAAAGACTCTTGCTGTTGTTCTTGTGTGAGAGGACCCTTGGGTATCTTCTCCAGGGTGTCAGAGGTTACAAATGCCAGTACACTCACCAACCGCACAGAGCTGAAGAGATGGCTACGTGGTTAAGGGTACCTGCTGCTCTTCCAGAGGACAAGAGTTTGGTTCTCAGCACCCTCATCAGGCAGTTCACAACCCCCTGTAACTTCAACTCCAAGGGAGTCGACGCTCTTTTCCGGCCCATGAGGGAACTGCACTCTTGTGGCATACACACACACACACACACACACACACACACACACACACACCCCTAAAACGAACCCTTTGTCTTGCCATGAACAGAAAAATCCAGTGTAGTGCTACCATAAATCTTGCTAAAAAGTCAGAGATCAAATATGCAAACAATGGGCATTTCTTCCCTTAGAGCTTTTATGTGTAACACATTTTGTGGAATTAATGTTGATAAAATTCATTGCAATTAAAAAGAAGAAAGTGAAAAGTCAAGGCAGCAGCAGGATTTATGGCGATATTACAGACCCATCCGTTCCCTAGCGTCAGTAAACTCCTAAGGAAAATTAATTTCATGCTTGTCTGCTCTGGTAAAGCCCCTTACTGAGTTGTTATAAAGAGACAGAATTGAGACCGGCTGTGCGAACACCTAAAAGGGTGGATGCAGCTGGAGGGAATTGTCTTTCAGGGTTACATGTCTTAGTGCTTTGGAGTCCTCACTCTCCTAGGACCGCCAAAAAGTTGCCCTTGTCTGCTGAATTCAGAGTGGAGTCCTCATGAGTTCTCACAGAAATTCCAAAAACATGCATATATTTCCAGACTTGGTAAATAACAATAACAGTAATAATAATAATGATTGATAATAATAAAAGAAACAGGGGCTGGACAGATGGCTTAGCAGTTAAGAGTGCTTGCTCCTCTTGCAGAGGACTGGTTCAGTTCCCAGCACACGTGTCAGATGGCTTATAATGGCCTATAACTCCAGCTTTAGGGGATCCAACACCCTCTTCTGCCTCCATAGGCGCCTGTACTCACGTATACACACGCACACATGCCTATACATAAATAATAATGAATCTTTTAAAAACACAAGAAATGATGACAAGTCATTCTGTGAGCAGGTGGGCCACATCGCCACATGGAAAGTCAGGTCATTGGCACGTCTGTGTGATGCTTGCTGTCCTGAGCTCACACATGCCTATGCTATTCTTTACTGCATAACACTAAGCCACAGTCCCCTCTCCTCCATTAGGGAGATGTATCATTCCCCAAATTCTGTAGGGAAATTTTTGAAAAGAAAGGAAACATATTGTTTTGTTTATATTTGGAGGCAAATTTGCTCTAGGGAGAAGGTTCAAAGCATTCACCTTCCAAATGGTTTCATTTTGTGGTTGTTATCGAGCATTTGAAGGCAGCTTGGCATGACAGGATAACCCTTCTGCTCTTCCAAATCAGACCAAGGGACAGATGGTTGCTGACCTTTATCCCAGGCAGGCAGAGCCTGAAGATTGTCTTATTTGTAGAAATTAATCTTTTGTACTTTGAAATGTATTTCAGTTTTCAACAGTTGATACGACAGCCAATCAATAATCAACATAATTATTAAAACTTTGACATCTATGTATTTTCTTCCTTAAATCCCTGTTTGGGTAATGAATTGTTTAGCTTTTCTAACAATCAGAGCCCCAGGTGGGGATGTGAGAAAACAGCCACATTTGCAAGCCCACTGTGTCTGTTCAAATGCTCCTGAACATTTATGAGATAAGTGGGCAAGTCACTCAAGTGTCAATAGAGAAAAACATTTTCAATGGTCCACATTAAATAGAAAAGTATACTGTTGAGAAGAAAATGGGTTATTTTATTTCAGATTATGGAATTATTTACCTGAAAGACACTTTATAAGCAAAAATCTTTGTGACATACTCATTTCTTCAGCAATTAAACACACAGTTCATGAAGACAAAATTGATAAGCTTCGTAGGAAATATTTCTACATTCTTAGAGAAAATGTGTGTGTGTGCCTGTCAGAACATGCTGGCCAAGGAGATGGGATGAAATAAAATCATGTTTACTGCATAGAGTATAAATTAATTCTCATATTTTTTCATTTCAACTTCATCCATTAAGTGGTTCATGTAACATTTTCTTAGGTAGTAATCTAGAAAACACACATATTCAAAACTTAAAGCAATAATGCACACATTTCAGAACCCTTATGAAATACTTAAAATGATCCGAAGTTTTGTTTTGTTTATGAAGGTCCATGTATTATATATCCCATTTGTAACCTGTTCAAAATAACGATATAAGCTTTGGATGAAATCACTGTTCAAGAATTCTGTGATAACTTAATATAACTTATATGTTCAGAAAATCTTTCTGAAATAAACAGTGGCCATTGGTGTATAAGTCATCTCTGGGAAATGACTTAAAATTTTGCTCCCTGATATGGACCAGTGGTTAAGAACAAGTACTGCTCTTCCAGGGGACCCAAATTTGGTTCCCAGCACTCACATCAGGGGACTTCCAACAACCACTAATGCCAGCTCAAGGGTATCAGACGCCCTCTTCTGGGTTCTACAGGCACCCCTACTCACATGGTACACACATAAAAATAAATAAATGAACACATTTTGCTCCTTCTATGCCTGGGGCATGAATTTATAAAGCAAAAGAGACAGACTGCTCTGTCTGAAAACTACTTTGGGGCTTTTTATTAGGTTTTGTGTTTAGGTCTTTTCCTGTTGTCAAATTTATCCTGATATTTTTTCATTTGTGAAGAAAAGCAAGGTTTTTTTTGTTTTTGTTTTTGTTTTGGGTTTTTTTTTTTTTTTTGAAACATCACAGTAAGTGCCGTGACTGTCCCTGTAGATTCTATTCAGATTTAATGACTTACAAACACAGAGTAAATGTTACTAGCAGTATGGAATCTTTTAGAACTTTTCTTTTGATCTCAAAAGTAATTAAAATAATATAGATTGACAATATCATAGCCCCAAATGCCTACTGAATGAGTTTTCCTGAGAACTAACTACACTCAAATTCTCTTTGAAAAAGAAAATGATCCATGCTCCCCTGCTTTATTAATAGTTTAAAGCAAAACTCAGCAATTTAAGCTGAAATTATAAAAATTAATGACACTGCTATTGCCTAATACTTATCGAAGAATGAATGTTTTCATCATTGCAAACACAATTGTATACTTCAGATAATTAATATTTTTAGGGGAATACCTTGTTAATTGGATTTCTCAAAATCTCACAAAAAGGATAGATTTTTAAGAAATCAAGTAACATATTTATTTAAAATTATGCTCGCTGTCCAGAAGTACAAAATGAAAATAAATAACATACCCTGAAAATTTATTTCATTTTAAAATGCTGTATGGGAAATTTATATTAAATTATTCTAAAAGAATGCTTAATGATAACTGATA
>NW_008338533.1:4863424-4921186 GCF_000622305.1 Nannospalax galili | reverse complement strand
TTTTTTTTTTGAGAACTGGAAAACATTTTTATTTCAGAAAACTTTAATGCAAGGCAAGGCAAAGGATGCATTAAAGTTAGAGAGGAATCAAAATAGACACTGTAAAATTAAGGAATTTTAGCTTCCCTGGTTTCTGACCTTTTAAATGTTCTCTATGAAAATATATTTCAAGGTTTGTGAGGGACTAATACATTAATTTGAAACATTTTTGCAGTCACTTTTTGGCTTCAACAGCTGGTAAAATGTTTTTTTACTATTTGTCAGACAATATTTCTTTCCTCCAGTCTTTGAGTAAAAACATATTGAGATTTACCCATATGTTGAAAAATTCAGTTCAGTCGGAACTGACCAGTGTAAGCAGTTGCACAACTGTTGGTGTAACGAGAACCTGTTTCTCAGCTCCCTATGTCTGACTTTGACATCACATCTGCCCCATCTACAGAACTCACTGCCAGTGTTGCGAGGACACCTGTACACAATGCAGTTCACTATTTAACAGATCCAGATATGATGGACATTCATGTTGCTCCAACCACACCTTCCCACAAAGAACAGCAGCCTAAAAACAAGTGAACAGGGAATTGGCTTCATGGCAGAGTGTTCGTAGCCTTGGTGCTTTAGTGATGGTTCTAACTATTAAAAGCAAAGAATAGGAAGGAAATGAAAGGTAGGA
Organism: Nannospalax galili; assembly: GCF_000622305.1. Lineage (NCBI taxonomy): Eukaryota > Metazoa > Chordata > Mammalia > Rodentia > Spalacidae > Nannospalax > Nannospalax galili. The sequence continues at coordinate 4,920,513 of NW_008338533.1, read as the reverse complement.
AAGCTATTGCAAAAATGAAGGTGTAAAGTCTTTAAGAAAAAAAATAGAGACCAATATGTTATTGAACTTATATGCCACCACAGGCACTGCTATAAGCATGTTTCAAAGATTCGTTCTTTGGTGCTTGAAGTTACCTTGTAAGGTCATGTCTAGTAATTTATCCAATGTTTGCAAAGGCAGTGTTTAGGAGAGCTGAAATCCCTTCCTAATAAATTCATGTTTGAATTAAGCAAATAGAAAGTGCTAGACCAGAATGGCAACTCAAGTCATGTGGTTGCAGGGTATGTACTCTTCATCGTCCTATCTGAGGTTCTTCAAGACAAGAGTCGATGGCTGAGATGTGAAGATTACCCCAGTGTACACTTGGAGTTCTTGGCTCACCAGCCAGCTGTTGTGGGAAACTCACCACTGTCCATTGCAAGGTGGGCACCATGGACTTTCGGATCCTTCAGAGGAGATAGAGAAGAAGGAAGAAAAGGAGGAGGAAGGAGGAGAAAGGTGGGGGAGGGAGGGGCGGGAAGGAAGATGAGCCACAAAGCACGAAGTAAGCTAAAGCCTAGACTCAAAGGTGTCAGGCTGTACACAGGAAAGGTGATGGATCAAACAGGTGACAGGTCTCAAGTTTAAAGTTTACTTGAAATTCCTGCTTTACAAGTGATATAAACAATCTTAGAGCTTTATTTTTAATTTCCTTTGAATTACCCTCAATGTCTGATTTACAAAGCCTCAAAGCAAGAAAACATGTTGTCTGTTGTTGTAAGGGGAAGGTGAAGCCAGGAAGTCATGCAGTTGAAACAGGCCCCTCAGACTGAGTGGAGGAGCAGGTTCATCCAACAGTGGGCTCAGTGGAGTCACCTCTGAAAGCCTGAGCGATAGGCAGGAGGGATTTACAATATTTATAGACAATTCAGTATCATCTCAGACCCACTCCAGCACTGGTGGGCACAGGAGTCATGGACCGCTCAGCCTACCATACACAGCGGTCTATGAGATCAGGGACTATGCTTGGGGGTCTGTGTGACCTGGGGCTGTGTGCGGTAGTTTCCACCCACTGGTCAAGAGGGGAGGCATATCTGCAGAAACAAAAAGATTAAACATACATATGACGGACACACTGATGGACATTTAGGGATACAAATCAGACTCTGTACGTAGTAGTATATATATAAAAGAGTACCGTAAATTCAGGGAAATGCTGCAGATAGGGGAGGGGATCCAAATACCATCAAACCATATTGTATAAAAATCTGAAAATTCAATAAAAAATAAAATTATTAAAACAAAATACAAAAACACAAGAAAACCATGCATGCATTGGTTATCTTAAGCAAACAAGAGGACTGCCTATGTTAGGTAAACCAGAAGCTCTTTTCTCCTAAAAACAGGGCCAGTTTTGTTGTTTTGGGGTGTGTGTATGTGCGTGTGTGTGTGTGTGTGTGTGTGTGTGTGTGTGTGTTTTACTTTTACAACATTCTCTGGGTTTTTCTCAATTAATTTTGGTTTTCTTTTTTGTTGTAGGGCTTTCCCACTCTTTTTTTTTCTTTACTTTTTGTTTTGTTTTTTTGAGACAGGGTCTTATATGTAGCCCTGACTGGGTTAGAACTCATTACTTAGACTAAGCTACCCTTAAACTCACAGAGATCTGGCTGCCTCTGCCTTCTGAGTGCTGGAATTAAAGATGACATGTATCACCCTGCCTGGCCCTAACTTTCCCATTCTTAATGAAGCAATCCTGTACCAATAGAGACTTCTACAATTTTAGTTTTAAAAAATGAGATTTTACTAGGCACAATTTTCTTCTTCAACTTCTATGTTCCATAGTTCATGTCAGCACCTGCAGAAAATAATTATTTTTTAAATTATTTTATTGATTCTTTGAGAATTTCTTATAATGTATTTTGATCACAAATGTTCTCCAACATCCTCCTAGATTTACCCCACCTTACTGTCCCCCTCTGACTTTATGTCCTCTATTATTAGTGTTTTTAACATCCTACTGAATCTAATTTATGTTCCTCAAATGCTCTTGGGTTTGAGACCATCCCCTGGATCCTGGTCAACCTACTCAACCTCATTCCATGAAAGAAAATGACTCTCCCTCTACCAGCAGCTACCAACCTGGATCATTCCTCAGCGAGGGTGGGGCTTGCACATCCTTGGCTCCCGAGGCTCAGGGACCGTTGTAACAGCAAAAGCAGAAAGATTTTAAGAGCAAGGTTGGTGGGTGAGTGCAAGGACTCCAACTGTGTGTTTCTGACACAACTATGCAGTTGCACATGTGAACCTAGGAACTTGTGATGGCACACAGAACGCCTGCTAAACCCAGGCCAGACCAAAGCACAGTGTGGATGGGGCAGGTAGACAAGAATGTGATTATTTTTAATATGTAGGCATTAGTATGTAAGATAAATGTTTTAGAACTTAATTTTTCATTTATGTGTGTGTGTGTGTGTGTGTGTGTGTGCATATGAGTGCAGTGCCTACAGAGGCCAGAAGGTGGTGACAGAGTCCCCAGAGCTGGTGTGGCAAGCCGGTTGTGAGCCACCCAACAGAAGTGCTGGGAACTGCAACTCGGAACTCAAGCCCTCTGGAAGAGCAGGAGCACTCCACCACTGAGGCGTCTCTCCGGCCCCATAAACCGTGATTTAAATGTTTTCTTGGTAGAAAAGAAAAATCTGGATTCTCAGAATGAACATGACTGAACAAAATGTCAGAAGCAAGCGAGGCGGGCATTTCAGACCCTGAAGCCGAAAACGGAGAGTGGCAGATGCAGAAGCGCATGAGAAGTTCCCACACTGAAATGGTCCCCAGCGTCTATGGGGGCCGGGACCCAAGAAGAGAAGCTGGAAGGGCCTGGAAAGGCCTGCTCAGTCCATTCGTTAGGGAACCTCACAGGAGAGTCAGCAGCCTCCGCGGTGCCTAGAACTGGGTCTCAGAGGCTGCAAAGGAAAAGTGTGGGCCGCCTCCCTGCAGAAGACCGACTGGACAGGCTACCGTGTCCCACAAAACCCCGTCCGCGTGTGGTCACAGGAGGAGGAAGGCAGGGATGTCGGCTGTCTACATCGGTACACGATGATCCCCTGCAATACCCGCTGTGTGTCACGTCCCTCTTCTCAAACCTCTTCCAATCCAAACGCTAACAAGACACCGGAAACCGCCACTGGCCTGGCACAGCCTATTTCTCTAGTTCATTTCTGGGCATTTTCGCCCACAGGCGCCTCCACCATAAGAAATCCCTCGCAGAGCCTTGAGAGCTAATGTTCTTGCTGGCAGCACTCCCGAGCTCAGCACGATCCTGCAGTCTTGAGCCGTTTGCTTGGTAATCCCTTCACAGTCTCCAAGCTCAGGAACCGTTCCCCTGGGACCCCCAGCCTACCACTTTCCTGTGGCATAAGACGACTCCTGTATCTAGAGTTATGACTCGTGTATCTATAGTTATCAATTTTCTGTTCCTGATACCCAGTCGTCACCTCTCTTGTGCATTGCCCATTCATGTTTTATAAAGTCTGACATCTGTATTTCTAACTTCAATGTCAACATCCTAAACGGTCCTGAACTTCCAAGTGTCTCCCTGTGAGGCTCTTCTGATGACTAGCGGTACTTTGAGAATGCCCTGAAAACCCCCATTCAGAAACTGCATCAGATTATACAGCAGTGAGCACACGTCCACCTCGCATTTAGTTCCTGCCCTTTGCTTGGGTCAGGCTTGCAGAGTGACCGGCCAGCTCTCCACCCTTCCAGGCTTCCTTAGCTCCCGAAATCCTCTCTCACACAAATGCTCTCTTTAATGCAGTTTTTGTATTTTAACGTAATCATTGCTTTTCCTTTTCAGCACATCGGTACTAAGAGACTATCTTCTTATCTAAGTCCACGTGCTCTTTTTCCTAAGTGCGTCCTGTTTATTCCGTCTTTAATATAACAGGCTGGGCCACCAGCAAGCATTGACCTATTCACTTTTTAATGTGGCAGCTTTATTGAGATACGATTGACACATAATAATAGTCACTCATTTAAAATGTATGATCCAGTGACAATTGTACAGCTATCACAAGTTTAAAAGTATTTTCCCCTCAAAGAAGAAACGTCATATTCAGAGAATGGCCACTCTCACCCTGCTCACCCCAGTGTTCCCTGGGGACTTCTGGCGACCGCAGAAATGCTTTCTGTCTCTCTAGATTTTCCTATTCTGTATCTCTCATTTAAATGAAATAACTCAACATGTGGCAGGTGCGACTTGCTCTTTTATTTAACATGGTTTTGAGGCTCATGCGTCTCATAATGCATTTCAGAACCTCATTCCTTTTGATTGCTGAATATCTTACCATTCTCTGCTTACATCACATTCTATTTATCCAGTCATAAATTGGTGAATCTTTAGGAATGTTATTAACTTCTCTTTGGGGGATATTGTGAATAACTGTGCTTTGAATATATCCATGCCAATTTTTGAGTGAACATACATTTTCATTCCTCTTGGCTATACCACTAGAGGTGGGTTCTCCGGCACATGCCAACTCTCTGTTCTGAGGACCTGTTTTCTTTAATGGCTTAACAATGTTAACTCCCACAAGCATAAAGGTCACAGTCATCACCAACAGCTGCTAGGGATGGTGCTTCTTGAGGTAGTAGATGTGAAGTTGTATCTCACTGTGATTTTCCTTTGAGTTTCCTCCTGGCTAATGAGGCGTAGCTTTCTTCATGTGCTTTTTGGCCATTGGCTACATCTTTGGATCAATCCCTAATCAGAACATTTTTCCCATTTAAACTGTACTATTTATGTTGCTTGCAGTATTTGCTACATATTCTAGACACACACACACACACATGCACACACACACACGCACATACACGTACACGCGCACACACGCACACACGCACACACATGCACACACGCACACACGCACGCACACACGCACACATGCACACACACGCACACACACATACACACACACGCATGCACTACAAATAAATCTTTAAAAAGTGAAGCCATTGCTAATCAGTGCTCACAGGAATTTATTACTGTATTCTGTCCCAAAGGGTTACAGTTTAATTCTAATATTTCATGTCAATTTACTTTCAAGTTGAATTTAGCACAAAGTAAGGAACATGTCTGAGTTCTCTTGTGTTCTCTGTGGGTAACTAGTGATCCATTTATGGAAAAGATCACTCTTCCTTGTTCCCACTGAATTGTGTTAACATTCTCATTAAAGATCAGGAGACCACAAATGTGGCAGCTGATTTCCAAACTCTTAATAGCATTCTATTAATGCCAACTTTAACAGGGTTCTTTGCAGATGAAGTCCCTCTAAACATTCATTAGCCTTGAGTAAGAGATCCAAGTCTTATTCTCTGGTCGTTGCCCTTTGGGATGGTTCATTCTAACTGTCCACCTGACACAACCTAGAGTCAGAGTCTCCGTGAGGAATTACCTAGATCAGGATGGCCTGTGGCCACATCTGTGGGGGATTACCTTGAATGTTAATTGATGTAGAAGGACCCAACCTAATGTGGGTGGTGCCGTACCTAGGCAGGGCCTTGAACTATGGAAGAGTGGGGAACACAAGCTGAGAATAAGCAGCCAGTGAGAGTCCCTGAATGTGTTCTCTCTCTGCTCTTGACTATGGCTTTGATGCTTTAAAGTCCTGTCTTGACTTCCCTACAATAACGCTCCATCCCTTGGAGTTGTAAGTAGAAATAAACCTTTTCCTCCCTGAAAGTTGCCTTGCCTAGGGTGTTTTATCACAGCCACAGAAATAGAATCAGAATGTCCTTATTCTTTTAAATTTTCTTTTGGAAAACTGCACATATTCCATGGAAAGTTTTGTTTCCATTTCTTACTCCACTTTTGACATTAATTATTCAGCAAATATTTTAATTACATGTTGGATAACACATTTGTGGAATTTAGAGCCCTAACGTTTGCAGTTCAGCATGTTTAAAATTAAGACATTAAAATGGGTGATTTGTAGTTTTCATTAACGCATTGCAGAAGACAAGTCATCAGAATTAAACAATCCTGTATGGCTCATCGTCAGTACTGTTAGGACACTCTGTCCTGGGAGTGCGGAAGGCATCCACTGACCAAATCCTACGGAATATAAACAGGAAGAAGTGAGGTCTGGGCTAACAAGATGCCTGGAGAAACAGCAGCTCGGGACGTGTTGGTAGGGGCTGAGGAAAAGTCTATTAAGGAATGTGGTCTGACAACTGGATGACATTAGAAACTGTCAAGGAAAAGTTAAAGGACAGAATATCCAGAGCAAAGAGGATTAACATGCAAAGCTCCTCATAGATGATGCCCAGACTCATACAGACTTGCCCTAGCTCTTGGGAATGATTGGCAGGTGATTGGCATTGAGTTTGGAGGGCCTTGGAGGTTGTATCACCCCAGCTAGATTACTGGATGAGGACCTCAGACTCCTCTGGCCCCACACCTAGATCTATAGCAAGTTGTATTAAATCTAATTCTTCCTCATTTCCCCTCTGGCCTAGAGTCCAATACTGATTCCCAGTGCACTGTCTCACTTACACCTGTTCACCTTGTGGGGGGACCAGACCACAGATGCTGAATCACATACTACCTTACATCTGCCTACCTATGTCCGTATCTGGTGTCTCATACAGTGACATACTGACCAGGTAATTTTTAATCATGAGTCATGCTGGGATTATAGCCCAATAAATTCATCTTTTAAAAATATTTCTTAATTTTATGAATATGTGTATGTGTGATAATTTATGTGCACCATGTGCTTGAAGGACCCCATGGAGACCAGAAGAGGGTGCCAGATCCCCCGGAATTGGAGTTGCAGGTAGCTGTGAGCTGCCTGACAGGTGCTGGGAATGAAACCCAGGACCTCTGCATGAGCAGTAAGTGCTATTAACCACTGAACCATCTCCCCGGCCCCAATAAATTCATCTTTAGTTGAAACTCTAACTTCAAAATGCATTAAGTATATCTAACACACCATTGCAAACCTGTCTATCTACTACAAATCTGTTCAGAGCACATCCATTAGCCCAAAGCTATAGACATGAAATATGACCACACCGTGCTCAGTATCTAACGTTACACTGTAGACTATCAGTTATGGATCCTGTGATCACAGGGCTGACCGGAGCAGTGGCTCACTGTCACTGCCCGGCACCAAGAGACACAGTCATTCTGTAGAGCGTCCGCCTTGGAAAAGGTCAAAGTTCGAGCTCACATAATCACAGGTGTGCTCCCTTTAACTGTGATTTGTTTTGCTGCTGTCATAAAGCATAAAGCACAGAAACGTTCAGGTGACGCAGCCAGCTTCTAATTCCCTGTGTACTTTGCCGTGTATTTGCATCACCTGGAAAGTCAGGAACTCAGTGCTGTGGAGGCTGAGTCGGCATCTGCCTTGAAAGTGGATTCCCGAGATGACTTCCATGCACAGTAAACTGAGCAGCCCGCTCAGACTCTGCGACTCAGATTCTGCTTTTGTCCGTTTCCAGCATCAATTCTAACCATCAACATTTCTATAACTGATTCTCTTCATCAATTCAGGGGAACCATGTGCTGTCATGGTTGAAAGGGTGAAGGAAGGAATGAAATTGGGGTGCTGCTATACCAAAAAACCCACAAAACACAAACAACAAAAGCACTGTGCTCGGGAAAGCTTGAATCATCTCCTTAGTCTGGTTAGTGACACGACCCAGGTCGACTGCAAGTGAAGGAGGGGGGCTGTGGCATTGAAGAGGGAGCAGGTACCTCTCCCCCCAGTTCTGAGTTACTCTGTGTATTCAGTGGGCTGTGCACTATCAGAACCCGAGCTTGTGCCCACCACACCTGCATCGTGATGCTGTCATCAACCTGCCCTCCCTGAGGAACAAGATCTTCGATAGATGTATGGAATTCTAAACAACGTCTCTCCAGCAGCAGCTGCTGTTAGGTGCTAAGGAGATACCCACAGCCTGCTGGGAGAGGGGCAGGAACAGTTACTGTAAAGGAATATATCACCAAGAATGGCATCGGGTTCCCCAGCAGAGCCTCATTTCACATCAGTCACACCTGTAGCATCATGGCAAACCAAGGCCAGGTAACTCATAGAAACATGTCTCTCGTCCATACATTCTCTCTCAGTCCTGGGAATCAAACACAGGCCTGGACCGAGGCCAGGTAAAGGAAGACACTTCTGTAAATAGTTGTCTACCTATTCTCCATCCCCTCCCTCTGACCTGCTCACCACATACATAATGGGGGAGATGGTGATGCAGTGATGTGGCTGATATTTACAGTACACAGGACCCCTTGGTTTCCATAATTTATACCTCTGAGGAAGCCAGAGCATATCCCCTCCACCTCAGGCCTTAAATCCCAAGTTCAAAGTCACATAAATATTACACATACGGGCTGGGAAAAAGCTCACATTTTTCTTCTGCTCATAGCTTGCCGAAGCTGGTTTCAGGCAGTGATCTTTATGATCACTATGTCTACTTTGCATTAAAATTTTATATATGATATTGATCTTCAATTTAAATAAGTCTAGGTCTATTAAGCTTAACTTTAAAATTCTGCAATTTTATTTAAAAGTCTGATTATTTTAGAGTCAAAATATAAAATACTCATTTTTTTCTTTTTCTTCCATTGGTTTATAAATTTTACAGTTTCATAGTTCCTAAATATTTGTGAACATTGTTAAATTTAGTTGATAAATGTCATCAGTAGTTCTCATCAGCCAGGTGTGCAGGAATGTTCCCGTGATCATAAGCCCTCAGGAGCCGAGGCAGGTGAATCTCAAGTTTGAGGTGAGCTCCGGCAACACAGTAAGTCTGAGGTCACCCTGAACTACGTAGCACAACTCTTTCTAAAAGAAATAATTCATCTAATAAATAATTTAGGTATTACTTGAATTAAGAAAGTGACAATTTATCAAGGCTTTCCTAGAGATTAAAAACAACTATAAAATAATGTATACAGATCACAAATGCTTTTCAATAGTTGTTGATATGATTATAATTGAACCAAATGAGCTCAGCTCCTGAATCTTTTCCTTATCCTTGCTTTGATGGTGACTGTGGGATCACTTCATATTCAGGGTGAACAGAGTTAACAGTCTCCGACCTAACCTAGTCTGATCAACACAAAATTTGAGACCAGGATCCAACCATAAAAAGAGATAGCTAATATCAGTTCCCAAGCCAAGACCTCTCAGAAGCTATGTATTTAAATTTTATGTGTCTAAATGTTGTGTCTGCACGTAGAGGCCAGAAGAAGGGTTGGATCCCTGGAACTGGAGTTAAGGATGGCTGCTAGCCACATGTGGGTGCTGGGAACTGAACTCAGGTCCCATGGAAGAACAGCCAGTGTTCTTAAGTGCCGAGTCATCTCTTTATCCCCCAGGAAAGTCAGAGGGGAACCCGGAGTGCCTTGGCTGGCTCCTTCATACAAGTGCTTCCGAGCCCGTGTCCTAGAGTCCTGCAGGATGCGTCTTCTATTGGTCTTAGATGGTCTTATGTGAGGGTTCCTTCGTTGTTAATGATTATCTTCCCAAGTTGGTTCTCTAACAACCTCTATCAGGACACAAGAGTCTTTATTTTGACTCTCAAAACTTTCCTACCCCAAACCTGTGGCATGGTGGTTTGCAGCCTAGAATGCCCACAATGGTTCATGCAACCTTCCTTGCTCTAAGAAAAAGCAGTTTTGTCGTGGAATTCAGGCTAGTGGGATCAGAAGAACCTGCTCCACTCAGGGATTCAAGTTTGTTTACCAATAAGTTGAAGTCATTGAGGGCAGGGACCTGCACCCGACAGCCCTGGTTGGTATGGGGGTAAAGCCAGAACCAAAGGCATCATAAGCAGGTTGAGGAGGCCCTCCCAACCACAACCGGACACCCTGCGCCTTCACCTCTGATCATGAACCAACCAGCATCGCAGGAATGGAAAGGACACGGGCTCCTGGTTATGGGTTGTTGGAAATTTTCATGTGTGAAAACATCAGTGCACTTTTTCACATGTCGAGGTGCCACAGAAAGTTCTGGCATTTTGCAAAGAGACTCACCTCAGATGCAAAACTTAAAGGAAGTCTGCATCCACTTCAAATTGTTTACTATAAAATTGTCCATAATAATTTGCTAGGAACTCACGAGCCACTTGCATGATTTGTGGATTTTGCGTATTACTGGGCTTGTGGATTTAGGAATTTTCACTTCTCCCCCGAGGTTCTCCTGGTTCTCTCTCCTTTGTAACTCCAACAATGTCCCCAGTTTGTATTAATAGCATTTCTCTCTGGAAACAGTAAAGGCTTCCTGGAGCATCCTGAAATCCCTGCTCAATGAAAGCCTGGTTCCTCCTAGGTGAAGGTCAGCATAAGACAACCCGCATCTGAGTGCAAATAAAATTGCTCCATATGATTAATGGTGGCTTGGGAAAAAAATGACACTTCTTGTAAATCCACTTACAATGAAAATACTTTTAAAGGTGACAAATTCACATTGATAAATTTATTTTTCTAATAAAAAAAATCAGAACTATTTTTTAAAGTGTCTCTGTGCCACAGAGGTGCACCTTGAACTCATTATGTAACCCAGGCTGGCCCCAGAGGTGCACCTTGAGCTCGCCGTGTAACTCAGGCTGGCCCCAGAGGTGCACCTTGAACTCGCTATGTAACCCAGGCTGGCCCCAGAGGTGCACCTTGAACTCGCTATGTAACCCAGACTGGCCCCAGAGGTGCACCTTGAACTCGCTATGTAACCCAGGCTGGCCCCAGATTCATAATCTTCCTGTCTTAGTCTCCTGAGTGTTGTGATTATAAGGATGAGACACCAAACATGACTTATTCAAACTAAAACATTTTAAGGGCTTTATTACAGAATAAAATTATCTCTACCTGTTTAGGCTTTTAAAAAATTCAAATTTCCTTTAATTGTTCTCCGAATCGCTGATATGTAGTCACCCTAAAAGCAGATAATCCAACATGACTGGCAGCAGGCAAAAATTTAAAAGGAAAACTTATTTGTAAGACAAAGCATTTTCAAGCTGGGTGTGGTGGCCATATCGATAATTCTAGGGACCCTGGAGGCAGAGAGAGGAGTATCCTGGTGATTGCTAGCCAGCTGGTGTCCCCAAATTGATGCGTTCCTGGTTCAGTGAGAAATCCTGTCTCTTCCAATACAGTGAAGAGTTTAGAAAAAGAAATACAACATTGATCACTGCCTACACGCACACACACTCATACAAATATGCACACCTGTGTGCACACATATGAACATGCATACATCACACACACAGACACACACATCTTTTAAAAATAATATATAAGACACATATATGGGGGAGAGAGAGAGAGAGAGAGAGAGAGAGAGAGAGAGAGAGAGAGAGAGAGAGAGCACTGTGGTTAAGAGCATTTAATGCTCTTGCAGAGGACTGGAGTTTGTTTTCCAGCACCCATGTCAGGAGGCTCACAACTGCCTGTAACTCCAGCTCCAGGGGATCTGACACCATCTTCTGGCCTCTGTGGGCACCTATACTCATATGCACATACCCACATACAGACACTCTCATATACACATAATTAAAATTAAATCTTTAAAATTTGGGGCTGGAGAGCTGACTTGGGTTGAGAGCACTGGCTGCTCTTGCAGAGGACCTGGGTTCAATTCCCAGCTCCCTCATGGTGGCTCACAGCCATCCTAACTCAAGTTCTAGGGGATCTGATGTCCTCTTCTGACCTCCACAGGTACTGTATGACACAGGGGCACTTACACACACGCAGGCAATATATCATATACATAAAGTAAAAATAATAAAATAAATTTTTCCATTTTTTTATTGGGCTTCCTTTGCACACCTTATACAACAGTTCATGTTGGTTCATGAACATAGGGATACAGAGGCTTTCAGGCCACTGAAAGCTTGCACACATGAACTTGTGGCCGTGGTGGCATATAGGACCCATGCCAACTCAGTCAGACAAGGGCTCATGCTGGGGTAGAATTAGGATGCAGGTTACAACACAGCTCTCCATGACATTCATAATGTTCCATAAAGGCAGGAAGGCTGTATGTGCCAGGAAAAATTCAAGGTCTCATGTACTATACTCACTCAACAAACCAGCCTGCAAAGAGACGATCTATGATGTGCCTCCTACGTGTAAGAAAATGAAGGTCAGACAGAAGTACACTGCTGAGCGTCTGCCTGGCTTAACATCTGTCCATTCCCTAAATTTCTTTTTTTTAATGATTTTTTAATGTATATGAGTGTTCTGTCTGCATGTAAGTACACCCGTATCATGCAGTGCCTGCAGAGGACAGGAGCGGGAGTCGGATCCCCTGGAACTGGAGTTATAGATGGTTGTTAGCTGCTATGTGGTGTTGGGATTCAAACCCGGGTCTCCTACAAGAACAGCCAGTGCTCTGAACCACTGAGCCATCTCTCCAGCCCCAGCCTTCTTTCAGGGCTCTAAAGAAACAAATGTAGACTGGGCAAAGACCTGTGCAATCATTAAAGAGTCTTACTAAGAAGCAGTTTTACAGCTGTATGATACTGTTTCACTGCAAGCACAGGGATTTTATGATTTCTCTAAGTTTAAAATGCAGAGACTACACAAGACAGAATGTGTAATACAGATATTCATCCTTGTTATGATTAATATAACTTCTGTACTCTTTCTGTAAGGGTACTATCAATATATCAACATGAGTTCACACACTCACACACTAAATTCTGCAACATGTTTACATTCAACGTGAGACTGTGATTGAGTGCTGTCCTTTTGATATAGGCAATTTTTTTTTACAGGGTGAATTTCACTTATGACGGCAAGGGGGAGCAGTTATCTTGAGGGAGAAATAAAATTAGTCCAAAGAGGGGAAGAAAAAACTCTGAGTACAAAGCACGCCAAAGAAACTCTTAAGTAGACTTCATAGGTTCTGAGGACTCACATTAGACAAGCAATCCAGAACAGTCCAAGTGGGTTAACGTGAGACTGTGATTGAGTGCTGTCCTTTTGATATAGGCAATTTTTTTTTTACAGGGTGAATTTCACTTATGACGGCAAGGGGAAGCAGTTATCTTGAGGGAGAAATAAAATTAGTTTGAGCCCTGACTTGAATTTACTTAAGTTCTAGTAAAAGCATATGTGATTTTTTAAAGAAAGATTTTTTTTTAAAATTTATGTGTGTATATGCACGAGTGCCAGTGCCTGCAGGTGCCAGAAGAGGGTGTCAGATCCCCTGAGGCTGGAGTTACACGTGGTTGTAAGTCATCTGACTTGTGTGTTGAACTCAGACCCACTGGAAGAGCAGGAACTGCAGAGCCATCTCTCCAGCCTCATATTTAACTTTTTTGGTGTTTTTTTGTTTGTTTGTTTTGTTTTGCATGGTTTGTTTTGAGACAGGGTCTCCCTGTAGCCCCAGATGGCCTAGAAATTGCTACATAGACCAGGCTGATCTTGGTCTCAGAGATCCACCTGCTTCTGCTTCCTGAGTGTAGGATTAAAAGTGTGTACCACCATGCTGGCTCACATATGTGATTCTTGAAGGAAGAAAATTAAGGACTATCTTGCACCTCACATCAAGTAGGAAACTTTGGAGAGGTTGTCCCTGGAGTTCACCAGCACCTTGGCTAGGAATTCTCTCCAACCTGAGTGCTGAGCCTCAGCGGGCTCAGCTAAGATGGACTTAGGAAGGGCCCCAGAAAAGCACACACAGTTTCATGGGCATTCTGAGTGCACACTCTCGCTCTAACTTTTGAACTGTGTGTTTGATGAGAGATCTAGGGATCTGAAACCCATTTCCAGGTTGGAGTCAGCGTAGCATGAGAAAAGAAACAAGGCTTGACACGCAGTGGTGTGTGGCCGGGTGATGTAGAAATCAGGCTGTTTATAAACTGGCACACATTACCTGCCCGCCCTCCCAATGACATGCTTACATGTGAGTATTTTCCATGCTGCCACGGCCTTACTCCACAGAATGTTTCTGGAAACTATCAAGCACAATCAGTATCGTTAAATTGTACTGGATTTTGATAATTAAAAGTGTGTCAAAAGCACTGTTCTCATGTACACTTGACATAATTTATGGCACTTACCTAAAGCAATGGTCAAAACTGTTATCAAGGTTAAAAGCCAAGATGAAAATACTGATTCACATCTTTTTAAAAAAATATTTATTATTCTCACTTCATGTGTGTGAGTCGTCAGTGTATGTGGAAGTGCACCTGAGCCAAGCAAAGCCCACGGAGGTCAGAAGAGGGTGTCAGATCCCCTTGGACTGGAGTTAGGATGGTTGTTAACTGCCATGTGGGTGCTGGGAATTGAACCCAGATCCTCTGCAAGAGCAGCCAGTGCTCTTAACCGCTGAGCCAACTCTCCAGCCCCGATTCGCATCTTAACTTGTGTCAATTATCTATTGCTGCATAATAAGTGACCACAGAAGTCAGTGGTTTACAACACTGAATACAACTGCTCTCGTGGAGTGCAGGTCTAGACACCTTCAAAACATCACCCAGAACATCATTCAGAGCACACATTTAGAATATGGCAAAGCTCAGTAAGTGTGTGGCTGTGACTGTCTCTATGTTCTACTTGGTGGGGCACAGGGGGGACAGGAGGACTCCGCTCTTGTTCACAGCTGACACCACTCACAGGACACTGAGAGGAAAAAGCAACAGGAACCACGTGAACTTCACTGACTCCTCTAGGCAACAGTTCCTCCCTAAGAACTAGGTTCACGAGCTAGACTGCCCATGTCACCAAGGTGCTCCTCTAAAGCAGTTCAAGTCAGCAAAAGCGGCCAGCAATCTGCGTCTTTGACCAATGTGTATTCAAGTTAAAAGTGGATAGTTTGTTTTCAGGAGCTAAATTCATTCAGGGAATGTATTTTCCCCTCATTCTTAGTGATACATATTTTACCTGCAGATTCTCTTGTGGTAGAATTTTGTAGGACTTACTCTTTTTTTAATTTTATTTATTTTTATTTTATTATGTGTATGCGTGTATTGCCCGCATGTAGGTAAGTGCACCCATGTTGTGAAATGTCCACGGAGGTCAGAAGAGGCTGTCGGATCTCCTGGGGCTGGAGTTACAGACAATTGTTAGCTGCCGTATGGGTGCTGGGATTCAAACCTGGGCCTTCCGTAGGAACAACCAGTGTTCTTAACCACTGAGCCATCTCTCCAGTCCCAGGACTTACTCTTTAACCCATATAATGGAAGAAAAGAAAAATTACCATCAATATATTTCCCCAAGCAATTCATAGGTGATATTGTTTTGACTTAGATTTTCTGACCATTTTGCAAATGGGTAAATGCATAATCAAAAGTAGCATAGATCGATGTAAGGTTTCACATGAAAATAAGGTTTGTGGCAATGGAAAAAATCAAATAATACATAGTTTTTAATCATCCCTAAAATGCTTCCTGGACAAGCCTCAACCCACCTTGATTTATATTTGCAGTGTAGAGTTGGTGGTCTTTCCCTTGTCTTCTTTTTTAAGTGTCTTGCTGAAAGAATGGTGTTTTCATTACCTGCAGATCCATCCCTCTTTGCTGTTACTGCCGAATACAGTTCACAACTTAAAGAACGGCGCGTTCATTTTGCTGACTAATTGGCTGGAAGAGTATGAATTATTGAGTCAGATTTTTTCCTCCAGAAATCATGATTTGATCATAAGTTGACCCATTCATAAGTTGCACGGAGTTGAGTCAGGCACTAGAGCCTCATCCGGAAAATTACTGCTTAAATTTATGTCGCTTCCAAAATGCCCAATTAATTTTCAAGATGTAATTTATTCTCTGGAAGAATCTATCTTATTAAATTTATGTTCCTTCAAATTAAAAGATTATTTTAAAATAAAGGCCATTACACAGTCACTATTTCTGTTCTCCAGGTGAAATACCCCAAAGGAGACTGTAATAACCTTAATGATGCTTTTCTGAAGAGTGGTATTTTTTGAAGCACTTTCACACTCGGTCTACATGTGAGTCCAGTGAGGTAGCCAGACTTACTGCTGACCTGGTCTCACAGTGTAAAACGGAGCTCCTTGGGAAAGTAAAGTGATTTGTCGAGTCGAAGGTCATATGACTAACCGGAGGCCAAGCTGGCCCTGATTAAATACGTTCTTTGCTGTGTCACGGCGCCTTTCTCCCATGGATAGTTCCGATGTTGCATACGTCACAGAAGCCCACACACACATGTTCAGCCCTAGAATGTCGGTGTCCCGACACTCTCCTCCGAGCTTCCCTGGCCTTTAAGGAAGCCCCCTGAGCAGGTTGGAGCCTGGGGAGGAGGACTTCACCTGCCACTGGTCATGACACTCTCTTCCCTCCCTGGCATACACCTTGGGGCAAAAAAAAGCCCAGCAGCACAGGACACATCAATATCCTGTTTGCAAATGAGCCGGTGTGGGAGGGAGTCGCTTGCCCTCCAGAACTGTGAAAATGAAAAGCGGACTTTGGAAGGGACTTCCTGGGGGGCTCTTTGTCTACTGGAGGCTCCAAAAATGGAAAGGAACACAGACATTTCTACAGAACTTAATTTGAATTTGCCTCTCTCGTGGTCCTGGCAGACCCTTATCTCCCAGTTCAATGAAGGATTAGGGAAAACTCACAATCTCACTGTGAGGCCACTGGGGTAGGGCTGCCCAGTGGCTCCTTCTAAGAATTTGAGCCATGACATCACTGAACTGGGTCTCACTTTTTGTTTAAATTCTTAATCAAAAAGGCCTAATTGAGAGACATACAGGGGAAGGAAAGGGAGAGGAAGGGGGGGGAAGAGAGAGAGAGAGAGAGAGAGAGAGAAAGACAAAGACAGAGAGGGATCAATCCAGAAAATAAGCAGAAAAGAAAGGGTATTAGGATCAAGTGAAGAACTCATTAAGCAAATAACAAATGCTGGTGAGCACATGGAACAGTGCTTATCCGCTGCTGTTAAGGGCAATCTGTACAGTCACAGTGGGTATCAGTAGAGAGTGTTCTCAAAAATCTGAAACGATACTGCTCCTGGGAACAGGCCTGAAGGACTCCAAGTCAACACGTCAGTACACCTGCACATCAATGTTTATTCCATCATTTTTCACAGTAGCTGAGTTATGGAACCCAAATTAGGTGTCTGTCAATACAGAAAAGCATGAAGATGTGATGCATCTACACTGTGGGATAGTGTTCAGCTGTGAAGAAAAATGAAATCGTGACATTCACAGGAAAATGTATAGAACTGAAAACTGCCATATTAAACAAAATAACCCAGAATCAAAAAGACAAATCCATGTTTTCTCTCATATGCAGATCCTCCTTTGAGTGTTTGTAATTTCATACAACAGTTCATAATCAAATTTAGAGCCCTCCTTCCATCCATGTTCCCCATCCCCCCACTTGGAAACTTGACCCTTATCTTTCACCCTGCACAAAAGTCATCTCCAAATGGATCAAAGACCTCAATAAAATCCTGAAACTCAGAAACTGCTGGAAGAAAACACAGGCAGAACCCTCCAAGATACAGCTGTAAGAAAGGACTTTCTAAACCAGACACCAGCTGCTCAGGCATTAAGGTCAACAATCAGTAAGTGGGACCTCATTAAATCACAAAGCTTCTGTTCAGCAATAGAAACAACCAATGAAGGGAAGAGGAAACCCACTGAGTGGGAGAAAATCTTCACCAGCTACACATCTGACAGAGGATTAATATCCAGAATATACAAAGAACTCAGAAAGGAAAGAAAAAAGAAAATAAACGACCAATAAAAAGATGGGGGAATAGACCTAAACAGAGCTCTCAAGTGAAGAAATAAAAATGGCTAAGAAGCACCTTAAGTGCTCAACATCCTTAGTAATTAGAGAAATGCAGAAAAAAACACTTTAAGATGCCATCAGACTGGTTAAGATCAAGAGAACAAAAGACTCCAAATGCTGGAGAGGGTGTGGGGAAAGGGGGACGCTCACCCACTGCTGGTGGGATGCAAACTTGTGAAACCACTATGGGAAGCAGTGTGGAGAACCCTCAAAAACTGAAAATGAACCTGCCACATGATCCAGTGATACCACTCCTTGGCACATACCCAAAGGACTCATCATACCATAGAGATACCTGGACATCCATGTTTGTTGCTGCTCTCCTCACAATAGCTAAGAAATGGAAACAACCTAAGTGTCCCTCAACTAACCAATGTTTAATGAAAGTGTGGTACATCTACTCAGTGGAGTTCTACTCAGCAGTAAGAGAATAGGAAATTATGGAATTCACAGGTAAATGGATGGAGTGAGAGTGTTACAGTAAGTGAAGTAACGCAAACGCAGAGAAGCAGGTGATGCATGTTCTCCCTCATCTGTGGACTGTAGCACCAATCCCTTATACGTGAGAATGTAAATTCTGATGTGACACCAGGAGCCAGGGAAAGGGAAAGGACACATGGAGGTAAAGGACAAGAAACAACCTGAAAGGGGGACAGTGGGGAACAGATGTCACCTGGGAAAAGGTGGGGGTGATCGGCAGGGAGGAGAGGAGGGAGGGACATGCAGGGACCATGGTGTGGGGGAGGGAGGGAGGTCAGGAGAGGAAGGATGGTGGGAATCAGGAGGTACTAGGGGGAGGGTGGGGATAATGGGGGCACCGTGACTAGAAAGGGAGGGAGGAGGGAAGACAGATGGGAAAAAAGAGCTGAGATGAGTGAATCTCGGGATGAGGAAACCTTGAGGGAAAAGTGATGCCCTAGAAACCCCGTGAGAAATGCACAGTGTCTGAACATTAATGCATATGTGTACCTGGGAGCTGCTTGGAAGGGAACACAGAGCCAGACAGGAGACCTCCCTTAGAGTGGTTGGTGAAGGTGGTCCAGGAGACTCCCAAAATAACACAGGATACTGCCAAGCCTCTTGGTTGTCTCCCAGAACTAGGAGATAAAACCCTACTCTTGAGGACAGGTCATACTTAGGGTACAGGACTTGAAACAATGGAGCAGGAACTGACCCGGAAGCCTTCTAACTGGAGTTTGGCTATCAGAACACTAGATGATGATATGCAAACTGCCAAGGGAGAAAAACAGTCATATGCAGATCTTCAATTCTAACTTTTATATATGGTACATATATATGTGGTGTGTATAGGTTATGAAATAGGCCCACAAAAGGGTTAAAGAGCAATTAAAGTAGGCAGGAGGAGAAAAACTGGAGCATCACAGTACATGTGGCATGTACCACAGGAGTTACTGGGGTGATGAAGAGGACCAGCAGGAAGGGACAGGGGCTTAAGGAAGAGGGTGGGGGACGTGAATCCCTTAAAACAAGTACCTATGAAAAGGCCATAGCGAAACATAATTACTTTATGCATAAGGTGTGTAAAAAAGAGCAAACAAAAAATTCATTAAAATGATGGAAAAAATAAATCAAAGTGAAGGTTTATGTTCAGGATAAAAAGTTAATAAAGGATGACTAGAGAGATGACTCAGTGGTTCAGAGCACGGACGCTCTTGCAGAGGACCTGGGTTGAGTTCCCAGCACTTACAGTAGGGCAGCTAACAACCTCCTGTAACTCCAATCCCAGGGGATCTGGTACCCTCTTCTGGCCTCTGTGGGCATTGCATGCATGTGGTACCTGCCGCGAACCAAGACTCCGACCAGCAGAGCCGAGGAAAGGACAACACGGACGCCAAGGTCGGGTTCAGGCTTCTTCTTCTTTATTGCACACTTCAGTTCTTATATATTTTGTTCCCAACAGCCCTCCCCCAGCCAGGACCAATCAGGGCACACACACACACGCAGCAGGCAGGCAGAGTGGCAGCTCATTGGGCCACGTAGCAGGGTCATGCTTGATGATGTCTCTGATCAGGCAGGCAGCACATGATCGGGCTCATAGCGCTTGCGTGAGTTGGAGTAAACAAGCGAGGGTCACGAGGCTTGGCAGCCAGCCAGGGTGCCATCTTTGGCTGACTCGGCCATGCCCGCTTCCCACATCTCCCCCTTTTTGTTTTATTAGAAAGGTTAGAGGACCGTGCCTGTCTTAGGTTGCCCCCTTCCATGTAACATCCTTACCCGTCATCAACTGTTCACTGTACAAGCTTTTGTTGTTGCATCTCTGTTCGCTGCCGCATTTTGCGCATGTACCATATCATATACCCACACACCCCAACCAAAAGGAAACCCCAAAAAGCCATTCCACCCCAATCCTTCAGAAAATTAAAGGTATTCTGCATAGTGTTCAGCCAATCCTGAACTGTGGCAATTTGTACTCTGGTTCTATTGACTGCTACAATGGCGGTCCGCAGCTTTGTGATCTTCTTGTCAAATTCAGAAGTCCAATTGCCTGTTAACATCTTTCCAATCTGTCTTGACAAATTCCCTGCATAAGAGAGGTTTTCAAACTCCACAGAGGTTACACATAATCCATTCATGTGGTGGATACAATCATAAAGCATAATCTGACCTAGTATATCAACTTGCTCTTGAATAAGGTCCACTCTTTGGTTCACCATAAGAATACCAGCTTTGAGGTGTGCATTGACTTGTTCTTGCATAACTGAAACTTTCCTACTGTTTGATTGTACAGAACAATGCAGTTATTAAAAGCCAGGTTTACAGAAAAACAGAGGGAGCCTTGAGGACTAATGTTAAAAGGAGCATATGGCCCCAAGTCATGCTCAAACTTAACTGTGGGTAAACTCAAGGATGCATTTGTGGCGAAGAACCTGGGAAAAATATTGGCATCATGTCCTAGCAGAATAGGCAGGGGGAACACCTTTAAAATGCTCCACAATTCCCTCTCTTTATAAAGTCCCTTGCTTGGCCCTCATTCATGTATACTACGAGCAACAACACCATCCATAGGGGCAAGGTTCCGGTCCTCATCTTTTCCTTTCCACGGTCGTGTAAGTCGCTCCGGTACCCAAATAGGCGATTCTTGCTCCTGTGGGAAAACACAAACAGCTCCTCTTGTCCAGGTCAGTACTGGAGAGGGCCCTTTCCATTGTCCTGTAAGTACATCTTTCCATAAGACCATAATGGATGACATTTGCAAGGGGTTGGAGTGGCGGTCTGTGGCCGATCGCCCACCAGCATCCATAATCAAAAAATTTAAAGTGAATAATGCAATGTTTAATTTCTCTTTTGGGGACTTATATTGCCCTCCTATTCCCCCTTTTTGTTTTATTAGGAGAGCCTTAAGGCTGGCATTAGCGCGTTCAACAATACCTTGACCTTGTGGATTATATGGTAGTCCATATGTGTGGGCGATGCCCATGGCTGTGCAAAAGGCTGTGAATTTGCTAGATGTATATGCAGGACCATTATCAGTTTTAAGATGCTTGGGCATACCCCAAGATGCAAAGGCTTGGAAACAGTGGCTTATTACATGCTCAGCTTTTTCACCTGAATGTGCAGAAGCAAATATCACACCAGAACAGGTATCTATAGAAACATGTACATATTTGAGGGTACCAAACTCTGGAATATGGGTAACATCCATTTGCCAAAGTACTCCTGGGTGGAGGCCTCGAGAATTAACCCCTACACTCCATTGAGGGAGGACAGAAACACAAGATTTGCATTGCAGGACAATTTCTCGGGCTTGTTCCCTAGTAATTTTGAATTTTATGCGGAGGGTATTTGCATTCACATGGAACCTTGCATGAAAATCTGTTGCAGCTTGTACAGGGGTATGAGTCAGAAAGATAAAGACAGTTCTAGTAGCATAATCAGCGATAGCATTGCCTAATGCCAAAGGCCCAGGGAGTCCTGAGTGAGCGCGAATATGAATCACACAAAAGGGAGCCTTGCGCTGCCAAATTTTCTGCTGTAGGGCCATAAAAAGTTGAGTAACATAATTTTCTGCTGTAGAGCCATAAAAAGTTGAGTAACCTGGGAGGTTGGTTTTAGAGTCCCCACATTCTCTTGTATCCTCATAGCTTGCACCACATATTGGCTATCTGAAAGCAAATTAAAAGGTTGAGATTCCTGGCAAAAGACTTGTAATACAGTAGCTAATTCTGTTGCCTGTGCTGATTCATAGGGAAAAATATGGGTGCTGGGGTTTTGGCCTTCAATATACACTGTTCCTACCCCACCCTTAGACCCATCAGTAAAAATATTAACTGCCCCTTCAATGGGGTTAGAGCGCGTCACTCGTGGGTGAATTAATGGATTACGGCTCATAAACTGAAGCAAAGGGTGTGATGGGTAATGACTGTCAAACACTCCTGCCATACTAGTAAGCAGCACTGCCCATTCATCATCACAGGCTGCTAAAGTCTCAATCTGTTTTGGTGTACAAGGTGTGACAAGAACATCAGGCTGTTTTCCAAATGCTTCAAGGCTGGTTTTTATACCCTTCAATGCAAGGGTAGCGAGAGCCTGTGGATACCATTGCAGTACCTTGTTGGGAGAGTGGGCAAGATAAAGCCAAAGAATGGGTCCTTTTTGCCATAACACTCCAGTAGGTCATGTAAGTCGCTCCGGTACCCAAATAGGCGATTCTTGCTCCTGTGGGAAAACACAAACAGCTCCTCTTGTCCAGGTCAGTACTGGAGAGGGCCCTTTCCATTGTCCTGTAAGTACATCTTTCCATAAGACCATAATGGATGACATTTGCAAGGGGTTGGAGTGGCGGTCTGCGGCCGATCGCCCACCAGCATCCATAATCAAAAAATTTAAAGTGAATAATGCAATGTTTAATTTCTCTTTTGGGGACTTATATTGCCCTCCTATTCCCCCTTTTTGTTTTATTGGGAGAGCCTTAAGGCTGGCATTAGTGCATTCAACAATAGCTTGACCTTGTGGATTATATGGTAGTCCATATGTGTGGGCGATGTCCATGACTATACAAAAGGCTGTGAATTTGCTAGATGTATATATCTGGCATAATGTAGGACTATTAGCCATACCTTGGGGAAGCACAGTCCATTCATAATGCAAATCAGGACTAGAGTGATTTAAAGAAGGTACAGTGAAGGCAAACTTGTCTGTATCATTGGGATGAAGCGGAATAGAAAAGAAGCAATCCTTAATATCTATAACTGCAGTTGGCCATTCTTTAGGAAGTGCAGGAATTAGAGGCAGGCCAAGCTGAATGGAGCCCATGACCTCCATACAGGCATTAACGACACGAAGGTCATGTAAAAAGTCTCCATTTTCCTGATTTTTTCTTAATTACAAATATAGGTGTATTCCACGGAGACGTGGATTCTTTAATATGTCCAGCTTGCAGCTGTTCCTTAACTAGTTGTTGGGCGGCTTGTAGTTTCTCATTAGGGAGGGGCCACTGAGGCACCCATACAGGCTTAGCTGTCTTCCATTTGATAGGAATTTGCTCAGTGGCCCCTAGGAAAAACCCAGACCTGTCTTTCCTTTGTTCCCCCTAGTCTGAATAGGGGAAGATATACCATCTTCTCTCACTCCTAGGCCCCTCCCTGGGATGTAAACCCATTTTTTCCATCATTTTTATACTCTGTTGACTGTAGCTGTTATCAGTAATAAGTTTGACTCCCATTTGTGTCATAACATCTCTTCCCCACAGTGTAATGGGGAGTCCCATAACGAATGGTTGAAAAACACCTTTATGCCCCTCCTGATCTTTCCAATTGAGGAATGATGCACTCTGATTGGGTTCTTTAGCATATCCCAACCCCCTCAAGGTCTGCATGGAGGATTGGACAGGCCATCCTTGTGGCCAATCAGATTGGCTGATGATGCTTCTATCAGCTCCTGAGTCCAACAACCCCCAAATGGTCACTCCTTGCACTTCTAGTGGTACAATTGGTCTATTTTGCATATCCAGGTTGAGCCATGCAGCAGGGCTGCCTGAGGAACCGAATCCCTTTTGTCCTCTCTTCTGTTTTCTGGAGGGATATAATGAATGTTGAATAGGAAGAATAAGTATCTGAGCTATGCGATCCCCTGGGTTAATTAATGATATCCCTCTAGGTGAAGAAACCATAATTTTCACCTCTCCTTCATAATCTGAATCTATGACTCCGGGGTGAATCACAAGCCCTTTCATGGTCGCTGAACTTCGCCCTAAAAGAACTCCCACCGTGCCTTCCAGCAGGGGGCCCTGGAAGTCAGACGAAAGGGCCTGGACCCCCATTTGTGGGGTTAGTACGAGTCTAGTGGTGGAACAGATGTCCAGTCCTGCACTCCCTGGGGTTGCTCTTCTTGGGGAGTCCAGGTCCCTTGGCTGATTGGAATTTGCTGAAGCACTGGCCATGGGGTAGGTGTTTGTTGCACTGCCCCATATATTTGTGGGCCCTGAGGCGGAGGGCCCCTCCTCACGTTTTTTGGCCTAGCTCCTAGTTGTACTGGGGCCAATGGGTGGCCTTGCATGTCCCATTTTGATCTGCATTCTCCAGCCCAATGGTTACCTTTCTGGCACCATGGACACAAATTAGGCTGACATGGAGGCCCAGGTACCGACGATGGTCTAGGGACTGAACCTCTTCCTGTCCCTGGCTTATTCGGGAAGTTCCTTTTAAAGTATCCTGCCTGCCCACAGCGGAAACATCCTGGAGCTGTCCCCTTAGGCCCACCGCCACGACTGTCTTTCAGGCCTGCAACAATAGCTGCGGCTAATGCTTGTCCCTGAATCACACTCTCATTTATATCTCTACACACTTTAATCCATACGTCCAATGTTTTTTGCTTGTAAGGTCTGATGGCATCTCTACAAGGTTTGTTTGCCTGCTCATAAGTCAATTGCTTAAGTAGGGGCATGGCCGCATCTACATTAGGGAAAATGGGAACCGCACTTTCGACTAGTCAGGCAAGGAAGTCTGAAAATGGCTCAGTAGGTCCTTGTATTACTTTTGACAAACTACTGCTTAAATCTCCTGAACCCGAAAGCATCTTCCAAGCCTTCACTGCTGCCTCATTAATCTGATTGTATACCTGCACTGGATATCCAATTTGGTTGTTAACAAAATTCCCCTGACCCATAAGCATATCAACATTCCAGGCAGGTTGGCCATTCCTGGCATTGGTTGCTGCAAGCTCTATGCAATACTCTAAGTAGGCTGCTTTCCAGTTTAAATAGTCTCCTCCTGAAAGGACTGCTCTGCACATATTCTGCCAATCAAAAGGAGTCATACAATTTCTTTGTAAATTTTCAACTTGTGTCAGCGTATATGCCGCCTGCAGCCCATAGGTAGCTACTGACTCCTTTAATCTCTGAATTATTTTCCAGTCTAATGGCTCATGTATTCTCTGATTGTTCAGATCCTGGAATACCGGGAAGGCTCCAGTTTGGGAAAATATCTTGCCCTGAACTGCAGCATGTCTATTTCTCATTCCTCCCCCCACGTATGGCGGATCCAGGGTTTGATATAAGGGCAGCGCCATCAGCCCTAGAGGCTCCTCCTTTAGCATACTATTGCCTTTTGTAGACTTATTAGCCTGTTTACTTTCTAAGGTCATGGCAGAGAGCAGACTCTCTAAATCCTCCTCCCCATAAAGCTCCTCCTCCTCTTCCTGTTCAATCCGTAAGCTTTGCAATCCCTGTTGAGAGAGTGCCTCCTTCACTTCCTCTAAGGCTTGAGCCCCTTGAGCAATATCCTCCTGGTATTTCCCTGACTTGTCAGTGAGACATTTCCTCACCAGTGTCCAGACAGCTAGGGTCCCCCTAGAGCGGCAGCTGTGGGAGTCCGCATCCAGCAGGTCTTTCTCTGATCTTTCCCATGTAGGCGAATTTATAAACCCTTCCTCAAGAAAGGCCTGTGGCATCAGCACTCTGTAGATCTCTCCCGAGGTGCTCCCACTGAGGAACATTAATGTATCCTTCTTCCAAAAACCAAGGTGCTTCTCTTAAAACAGTATCTAGAAATTTTTCTATGATCTCGGCTTTTAGTTTAATCCCTCCTTTTCGTAAAAGCTGCACTAGCGCGGCTTTTATTTTCACTTTTGATCCCACCGATCCCATGTTGTTGTAACTTTCCCTTCGCCACTGCCTGTTGTCCTAACTTTGTCCCCTAAATCCTGGAACCTCAGTAGCGCTACCCCTTCGCCGCTTACCTGCGGACCTTACCCTTAAATTTTCTTAGGCCTTGATGAAGTTCCCCGTACGGGCCACCACTTGCCAGACTCCAACCAGCAGAGCCGAGGAAAGGACAACACGGATGCCAAGGTAGGGTTCAGGCTTCTTCTTCTTTTATTGTGCACTTCAGTTCTTATATATTTTGTTCCCAACAGCCCTCCCCCCAGCTAGGACCAATCAAGGCACACACACACGCAGGCAGCAGGTAGGCAGAATGGCAGCTCATTGGGCCACGTAGCAGGGTCATGCTTGGTGATGTCTCTGATCAGGCAGGCAGCACATGATCGGGCTCATAGCGCTTGCACAAGTTGGAGTAAACAAGCGAGGGTCATGAGGCTTGGCAGCCAGCCAGGGTGCCATCTTTGGCTGACTTGGCCGCGCCCGCTTCCCACAGTACCCTTAAATGCATGCAGGCAAAATACGCATACACACAAAATAAAAATAAGTAAATCAAAAGGAAAATGTGAGATAACAAAGAACCCAAAATATAAACTTCTATTTTTCAGTGGTTTTTTTTTTTTTTTTTTATTAACATTTTGGTATTAGAAAAACTTACACTTAACACAGGTTAATGGGAAAAGTTACTTGAACTCTGAAGTCTTCCATTTCTGGAGACTTCAATGAAATGTGAAAAATGTTTTAAAATGTCTTCTGCGTATATATGCTTTTCTGTTTACTATTGCTTTAGGAGAAGCATGTGAACATCATAGGTATGTGGTCATGTGACTGAGGTTCCTGGGTTCCTCAGTAGACTATTGAAGTTGCATTATTACACACTAACATGATTTTTCTGATCATGTAATGAATAAATGGGTAATTTTTATTTTATTTAAAAACTGTGTAGGGAAGAAGATGATTTCTGAAGCAGGTCTGGGGTTTACCTGGACCAGCCTGTTCACCAGGCTCTGCTAACTTCAGACATGAACACAGATCTATGGGTACATTAGGCAGACAAACCATGCAAACAACGCAGGCCGATTTAAGCCTCCGCCAATAAAGGACTTATAATGTGCTCACAAGTCCTAAGGCGAAGACTTCAAACTTTGTTCACAGTTTAGAGTCCCACACATAAGACAGATTGGTTGGGGCTATGGATGGAGCATCTGCCCAAGACAACAACTGGGTGGAACAAAGACCCTGAGGAGGGAATTTCCATAGAGAGGAAACATTGGATAGGGTGGTAGGAAGTCACTTGAGTCTGTGAGGAAGGTGAGTCAAAGGACGTAGGTGTGCAATCAATTCACAAGCCAGCTTTTCCTTCCCCAAATTTCTGTGCTGTGACACTGCTTTTGCAAGAACATCACATAAGAAAAGCAAATATTCTCTTTTTAGAAAAGTATTCTCTCTCTCTCTCTCTCTCTCTCTCTCTCTCTCTCTCTCTCTCACTGTACCTGAGGGTCTCTATGTATATCACATGCATACAGGTACCCACAGAGGACAGAAGAGAGCATTGGATCCTCTAGAACTGGAGTTACAGGTGGTTGTTAGCTGCCATATAGGTGCTGGGATTGAAACCCAGGTCCCCTGTAAGAACAGCTAATTCTCTCTTAACTGTCCATCAAGCTGGGAGCTCATGCATTTTTCTATTCCCTCAACTAAAATAAATCCAATTATACCACAATAAAGTGTGATAATTACATGGTGTTACAGAGGCCTCTCATGAGAAGCTCTGAGGGAGCAACTCAATGAAAGCTCACATATGCATCACACGTAATGGGTTCCCTCTCATGAAACCCAATCATGTACATCCTTCCTACCTACATGCTACTTTGCCCAACAAGGCACAGAAAAACAAGTAAAGGGTTCTGACAACACACTCTGAATCCTTTCAACATATTTTCAATGAAAACAGACATGAAGCTCATCCAACTGGTTTCCTGGTCATGGTTCCGGAATGGCATTATGTGATGTGCACTTTAACAATTTTTTACAGAATCTGTTTCACTATGGAAGACAGAGACCTTCAGCAAGTCCCGAATGGATACAGCTTTGGGAAGACAAAGGCAACAGTAAATACTATGTTGTAAACAAAATAAGTTACATTCCAAATTTTCCAGGGTCACCAGGGGAGCAAAAGCTATAAGCAACAGCCTATGTGCAGCCTTACAGCTCAGCTGACCAACAATCTACCTGCAGTGGACAACAGACAGCACAAAGCAATGCTTAAACCAGGACAGACATTTGCTCTATTTCGAGTGCTTAGTAGCCAGATGTGGCCAGGGTCCACCATGTTAAATAGACATAGAACTTTTCCATCATCGTAGCGAGTTCTGTGGGCCAGATGTCTTCTAGGTATGACCTTATTTACAACAGAGAAGCAACTCTCTCACAGACACTGTTCAAAAATTCTGTGTATGAATGTTTGCCTGTACATATGTATAGATATGTGCAATTCCAATGGAGGTTGGAAGAAGGCACTGGATCCTCTGGAACTGGAGTTACAGATAGTTATGAACTACCATGTGGGGGCTGAGAATTGATTATGAGTCCTCTGAAAGAGCAACAAGTGCTCTTAACTACCAAGCCAACTTTTCAGGCTCTCATGGACACTTTTGTTAAACCTGCAGGCATTCCAGATGATAGCCACATCAAGTGTGTGGTAAATAATCATTGGACAGGTAAAAGAGTAGAAAGCACAGGAGAGGCTAGACTGCCTAGAATTCAAACAGGTGGTTGGGGTAGCTGAGGTGACCCCTAATGTGGAGCCCAGGGCATTCTGAGTGCATTGGAAACAGCATTCAGCTTCTCAGACAACAGCAACAACTATTACAAAATAAAATTGCAGCTGCGGCTACACAGTTCTAGTTCCATAGCTGGAATTAGATACTATCACATCTGGGTGTTTTGTTTTCAATTTTCTCTGCATTGTCATCAATAGTTGCTATTTTCATTGTATGTTTTTATAGCACCTGTATTAGTTACTAGTCTTGACAAAATTATCTGACAAAAGCTATTTATGTGGGGGTGGGTTTAGTTTACCATTTTAGAGAAAATAGTTGTTGCTAAAATTCCTCTGGGAAGTCCCCTCTTCCATCCTTATAACAAACCGAGATCTAATTTCTCCAAACTGCAGGTTGAACAACCAGCAAGTTTATCTGGGCTTATTTACAGAGCAGTCAGTGAGAAGTTACTTACAGGAGTGGGTGCTCCCCACAAGGCTGCACCGAGAAGTCACGACTGGACAGATTGTGGCTTCCCAGCAGCCATACAAAATGGCCAGAGAGGCTCCCTAGGCTCCTCTGCTTTGATCCCCTTAGTCCCTCCCCCTCATGGAACTAGGGCCAACTGGTTGGTTGGAGGCGTGGCTGACTATCCCTGCCCCGCCCCCTTTCTTATAGAGTGACAGCAGTCAAGTTTTGTGATGATCCTAGGCAAGCAGGTGCAACTAAGCTTGGGAAGACGGTGTCTGTCCACAGCCTGCCAGTCAGCGGAGAGTCCTGTACAACACTAGCACCCTATGACAGGGAGGATATGATGACAAAAGCCTGAGGCAGGTGGCCATAGTGCCTTGATCTGCAGTCAGGAAGCAGAGAGGAAAGAATGTTCCCGCTCAGCTCGCTTTCTCCTGCTTATTCGGTTCAGGACCCCAGCCCATGGAATGGTACCACCCACATCCAGGGTGAGTCTTCCCACCACAGTCAACCTAAACTAGAATATCCCTCACAAACACACCTGAGGACTTGATTTCATGGTGAAGCTAAATCCCAAGATCTCTCAAGATTGCCCATCACTGTAGCTCACCTCATGGATCTGAGCAGAGGGTTATGGTTGCTTTTTAATGGACAGATACAGAGAGAAGCCAGAAAGTTTGGAGACACTCCAAATATTTTTGATTCACTTATTACTAAATCTGAATTTCTCTGCAATGATATGAATCATTCAAAACCCTCAATAAAATGCATATTAATTATTAGTATTTGCATTTGAGTAATGCTCATCACATATGTTTCACCCAATGTTGGGTCTCCCTGCCTATAGCTACAAACAGGGAATGGTGCTTCAAGTGGTGGACTGCGGAGATCGTATGGCCCAGCTTATAGTGGAAATCGATTAAAATGGTCCATTCTCCAGATATCAGAGTTGGGTCTGTATCTGCAAGCCCAAGATTATTCCCATTATTAATGGCAAACCAGGCCATTGTCCCTATTCCTCATTTTACCAAACCATGCACACTCTCTGCTACCAGTCAGCCCAACAATGTGTTAGTCCTTCCAATAATAAAACCTATTGGACAGGAACAAGGGTGGATAGGACCCCAGGCCCTATTACTGGGGAAAATATTGCATCCTCCCAATGTTATGGTAATCCTGGACAAACAGTGTGCTGGGACATGGAAGCCCCCATTGGCTATTCTGATGGTGGTGGGGTCCAGGACGAAGCCCTAGAATTGCCAGTCCATAAAGAAATAGAACAGAGAATCAAAGCCCAGTATCCTGAGCTTAATTATCATCCTCTGGTGGTCCCGGAAAGTAGGGGAGACCTAGACCTTGACCCCCAAACAGAAAACCTGTTAGAGCTGACCTTTTCATTACTAAATCAAACTGCTCCCAACTTAGCCAAGGATTGCTGGTTTGCCTGCATGCTGGGCCTTCCCAACCCATTGCAGTGCTTGTTAATTCCTCTGATACTAAAAGTCTCGCTTTGTTACATAACTGTACCTTAGCTTCCCCCATCCAGGTCCAGCCCTTGCCAATATTGCCCGGCTCCTGCGTTTGGGCCACGCCCCAACCAAACATCTCTCGGACTGATGTAGGAAGTATTCCCCCCACATCCTGTAGCTCAATCGTCCCCATGCCCACTGATATTAATCTTTGCCCCTGGGGGGGTATGGTCCTAGTTTGTGGAGGAGGGTGGGCCCATAGCATCCTGCAGGTCAATTTGACAGGCCTCTGTGCCCTTGATGTCCTAACTCCTGACATAGACATCATACCGGGAGATGAGCCCCTCCCAAGCCCTTCCTTTGATTATATGGGAGGTAAAAATAAAAGAGCAATTCATATGATCCCCCTACTGGCAGGCTTAGGAATAACTGCGGGTATAACCACTGGGGTCGCAGTGTTGGGACTGACCACCCACCTACACAAACAACTCTCCCTACAATTAATCAATGATATACAGCTTCTCTCTGGCACCATCCTAGATCTCCAAAAACAATTAGATTCCTTGACTGAAGTGGTCTTACAAAACAGAAGGGGGCTAAACTTACTAACAGCTGAAAAGGGAGGCATCTGTTTGTTCTTACAGGAAAAGTGCTGCTTTTATGCCAATAGATCTGGGATCGTCCAAGATAAGATTAAAAAAACTCCAAGAGATAAAATTTAAAAACTCCAAGAAGATTTAGAAAAAAGGAGGCGAGAGTTTCAAGAAAACCCACTCTGGACCGGTTTACATGGCTTTTTACCCTACCTCCTCCCTCTACTTGGCCCCCTTCTTACACTTCTCCTTGTTCTTACTTTCGTACCCTATATATTCAATAAGTTCATGGGGTTTGTTTGTAAGAGAATAGAGGCAATCAAATTACATCAAGTCGAGGTGCATTATCACAGTCAGGAGCCAAGCTCCCATGATTGGCCATCTTCATACGATTGCCCATCCCCTGCCCTCCATGTAGCCAATGATAGGTAAGACCCTCCCAGGCTGATGAACCTAAGACAGGGGCCATGAAAAACAGTCATGGTTACCCGAGGATAGGCAACTTCAGTATCTGAGGGGAGGCAACCTAAGACAGGACATGGAGAGGCACCTTGGCGGATGAGATTCATAACACCCAGTGATGGGTAAGATCTCCACAGGGGAGACAACCTAAGACAGGGGTTGTGTTTCTCCGCCGCTAAAACAAAAGTAAAAGGGGGAATATGTTGGGTCTCTGGGACCCTCATAACTGTGGCATAACTTATGACGAGGCCTATTGTAACTTCCTGAGCCTGACTAAAGTTTGGCCACCTGTCTCTGGCCGGTCACTTCCTCGTGGAGGTGACTCAGCAGGGCCTGACCTCGGACTGCCTCTCCCCAGTCACAGCTGGCGTGGCCAATTCCCAGTGGCTCACAGCCAATGCCCCAGATGACATACACCTTTGCCCTTCCCTTTGCCACACCCCTTTTTGATTAAACTGTATAAGGTAATGCCTGACGCAATAAAGTGAGTTCCTGCCTCGACAAGACTCCCAACTCGGTGTGGTTTTTGAGTCGCCGACACTCACCATCCCGCTCAGCCCCCAAGAGAGGAATCCAGGCTGGTCCTGGCCTCTCCCCCTGTGCCATACCTGTCGGGAAGCGCCCGACAATCCAACATCTGCAGGAGAACAAAATTATCATCCAGATTATTTCTTTCCTTGTTTTGAATATAATATTTGTACTACTTGAGAATCTCATACATGCATACAGCATATTTTGATATTTTGATTGTATTCACTCTGTGTCCTTTCTCTAACTCCTCACAGATCACGCCACACCTCCTTATCACCACCGGCCCCGCCCCCGGACTTTGTGCCTTCTTTTTTAAAAATAACCCATTGAGTCCAATTTGTGCTGCCCATATGCTTCTGGGTCTGCATCTGACCACTGGAGCATGGCAGACCGCACCCTTAAAGAAACATGACTGTCCCTCCCCAAGAAGAAGTCACCCACTATCCACGGCTCCTCAGTTAAGGAGTGGGGGTTCATGAGCCCTCCCCACTCCATATTAGAATGCTGATGGCTCGATCTTGTTCAGGCAGCCACCACTGCTGTGAGGGCCTGAGTGCAGTGCTCCCGTCCCATCCAGAAGGCCCTGATTCGTTTCTGTTCTCCCGACCCCTGGCCTTACCAGACTTTCCGAGATGGTCCCTGAGGATCTTACAGATGTCTCACTGATGGTGGACCACTTCCACTGACAGTTCCTCTCACCAGCTCTGAGTTTCTGTGTTAACTACCATCTGCTGCACAAGAAAATTTCTCTGATAAATTCTCAGAGCTGCATTAATCTAGGGGTAGAGTGATATGAATTTAGAGGGCAGTTTGATACTATGTCCATTTAGCAGAATAACAGTAGTCAATTCACCCCTGGGACCCGTGGGCTCCTTGACCATAGGTTCTTAGGAAGATTTACAGTACCAGGCATGTGTTTCTTTAGTGGAGTGAGCCTTCAAATCCAAACAGGAAGCAGCTGGTTACCCCTGTAGCACCAGAGTCACTATTGCACCAATGAGCATTCCCATCATTACTATAAATCCTAAGGTTCACAGCTAGATAGGACTGTCAATGACTCCCCCACCCCCACCCCCAGCAGCCTGCAAAGCACCTTCCAGTCCTATGAAGGCCAGTCAGCAGGAAGAAGCTTCCTAGTCAGTACAAACTTGATTTTGCCATGTCCTGTGGCCAACGTGTGCAATGTCAGCAACAGCATATTACTCTCGAGTTCCTGGGGGCAACCAAGGGCAATGGCAATAGGCTGCTTTATTTGGGGGGTCTCAGAAACAACTCTGACCAACAGTTTGAAGGAGGTATCCCACACCTGGCCCTGGGCTTCTTATTTGGCAACCTATGGCCTCTGAGGGGAGCATAATCCCCTATGTATGGTAACTCCAATAAAACTCTTATATGAAAAAAGTATTATTTATGAATGTATGCTGAAATTATGCCACATTTTGGAATGAAGAAAAGAGCAATTACGAAATAGAATCCAGGAGCTTCTTGCCAGCAACTTCTGGGCCCTCAAAAATCCTTCCAAATCTGAACCTGAGAAACAAATATCCTAATTGTTCTGCTAAGAGAAGCTTTAAGAACCCACTCACCTTCAAATATTTTCAATGTCATTTAAGTATTTTAAGTTACTGTAAAACTTAATCTTGTGTTCTAAAAATCATATACATAGAGAAACTGAAATGTTTAATATAAAATTGTGTTATAGAAATTTAGTCATTTTTTCTGTTATTTTTTGTTCTGTTAGCTTTTTTTAGACAGGGTCTCTTTGTAGCCCCAGCTGGCCTGCAACTCACTAGACCATAGAGATCCTTCTGCCTCTGCCTCCTGAGTGCTGGGATTAAAGACGCAGACCACCATCTCCAGCTGTCTGTTATGTTTTAATGAGAAATTTAGGATAATTTGTTTTGAACAATAGAAATTAGTGCAGTTCAATATTTTTAAAGAAATGTTTAGGCGTCTCCTCAATGCTGGTCAAGTCCGATGTGAAAGCTAAGGCGTGTTAGTGGTACACTCTGTATAATACACATCTCTGTCTTTTAAGGACTACAGCCAACATTTCAA
The DNA here is from genome assembly GCF_000622305.1 of Nannospalax galili. Classification (NCBI taxonomy): domain Eukaryota; kingdom Metazoa; phylum Chordata; class Mammalia; order Rodentia; family Spalacidae; genus Nannospalax; species Nannospalax galili. The sequence continues at coordinate 4,886,300 of NW_008338533.1, read as the reverse complement.
CACAAAAGCAGTGGTTATTAAGGATTTGTGATATTTGGAGTTTCTAGGGCTTATCTAGACTTGGAAGGACATCTCAGTCAGGATCTCAGATGTGCTGATAAGGAGTTCTCGCAATGATCCAAGGGAAACAAGTACTAACGGCCATTGTCAAGGCAGGGGACATTGGTCCATACCCACCCCTTTACTTACAAAGCTTGTGTATGATCTAATCTCAGATACACAGCAATGCATTCATGAGTCATAAATTTATTCAGCTGAAATACTAGAAATAAAGCAATTGCAGATAAAGCCTATGCAAAAATTCCATTTACAGAAAAAATCCATCCTGCAACCACAAAATAAATCCTGTCCTGGCTTCTTTGAGGGACACTGAGATAAACAAACTGATGCATTTGCTGCGCTCACTCAACAACGATGAATTAAGTACTTGTAATTTGTTATGGCAAATGGAAGAAAGAAATGATGTAAGACTGATTAATTTAATATGTGATGGGGAAAGGGTGGAAATGTTAAATAAAACAGCTGAGGTGACCTCTTTGGGGTAAACATCTTCAGCAAGGACTCAGATGTAGAAGATGACGGTGGTACTGTGTGGATATGGAAAGGAGCGTCCCAGGAAGGAGAAAACAGAACAGAGGTCTCTGGTCGATGCATGTCTGGTATATGAAGCACACGGAGACCCACATGGTTAGTGCTGAATATTTTAGAAGTGACTAGATCATACACAGCTCTTGGGTTAATTGTAATATCCTTTGCTTGTAGGAAGGACATAAGGCAGGAATCTATTGGTTGTTTGAAGAGAGTGAAGGGCTACGCTGCTGGATAAACCTTTAAAATGAATACCATGACCACCTCAGTGAGAGGGGACTGTGGGGACAGAGAACAAACAGGGAGCACAGCCAGAGGCTATGGAATTCGGGGGATAATGGGGTGAGGGAGTAGTAGATGGGTAATAAAACAGTGATCAAGTTACCAATCTACCTTGGAAATCCAATTACCAGGTAATTACCATTGTCTCATGTCAAGTATCAATAATGTCTAATTGTACACTGGTAAATGATTTGATAAAAATACATATGCAGGATGGATATGCGAATCACATCCAGACTGAAATATCAAGATGAGGCTGCTGTTGTTCTCAGTCAGTAATAACTCTGTCAGCCAGGAGAGAGGGCAAAGCTTTAAACAAATCAAGCAAATTCTTCAAGAGGTTGAAATGTCATCATAGTCACTTTCAGAGAACCCGTGTGGACCGGAGGACAGGAGCTAGACACTAGCTCAACTGGCCCGGGTGTTATAACAGTGAGCAGAGGCCTGTCTGGCTTTTGCTGCCTTCATTTAAGAATATTGATATCTGTGTGTCGAGGTTTTAATTGATACACTCTTTGTTCCATGGATAGAATGGATTCCCAGTTGATCTATTTTTCAGGTTATGCTCTGTTCACTCTTTGATTCTGTCTTGTAACAGGTAAAACAGTTTTGCATTTTCCTTTTGACAAAACCTGAATCTCCGTTTCATTACAAATTCTGATAATCTTCCTGGGATCTTGATCTTGTAGAAGAAAATCAAACTGCTAATGACAAGACAGTAAATAACAAAGGCTTTTAGGGGCCTGTTATTAATACAAGCTGTTGTATATTAGACGCTTCAAAGGCAAGCCCATTTTTAAGTTTAGTAACACTGGCAGAAAAAGATTGTCCACATATGCACCTTAATTACAATTATTTCAGAAGGAAATCAATAGTCAAAGAAAATACCCATGGAAAATCAAGGAAAATATGAAATGTGCTTTATGAGTAAAGTTACCAAGGCCGAAGGAGATAGCTCAGTCTGTAAAGAGCTGGAACCCCATAAAAAGCCAGGCATGATGGCCAATGCTTGTATTCCCAGCACTGGAGAGGCAGAGACAGGTGGATTCCTAGGACTTTCTGACTAGCCAGCCTAGCAAACTGGGGATTCCCAGGCCGAGGTGCCATCGCGTCTAAAAGAGAAATTGGCAGAAGTTGAGGAAGGACAACCCAAGCTGTCTTCTGGCCTCTGTGTGCACACACGTGTGTGCACTCTTATGATCATGCACACACACACATGCAAAGATACACAGAAAAACAATAATACAGCTTACATACAGTGTGTTTATGTAGGATAAGTTTGGGAGAATTGTTATATTAGATACAAAGACAGTAAACACAATTTAAGTCTGTGCAGATGGCTTTCTTCCCGAGGATTTGATGAAAAGCCAAATAGCTTACATAATAAGAAAGAAACTCTCCTGTATTTAGAATCACTAGGAGGGAAACAACAAAACTAAAATACCAATGAGACTTAGAGGGAGATATTCAGGGCATCAGACATAATGGGAGCGTTTATATTTTGGAGGCATAAACAGAGGTTAGGGACATGGTCACGTGACCTGGCCATGCACATACATGTGCATTTGGCGGGAGTGGAGAGACAAATGTACTGTTGAAAGAGAATTATCAGCCAAACACCAGGTCTGGGAACTTGCAGCAACAAAATAAGGCCAACAATATTTTTACTGTCCATAAAACTATTTGCTTTGTTAAATAAAATAGCTAATGTGTGTTGCTTAACTAATGCTAATTAAAAAGTAAATGTGGCAAATAGTAGATCAAAGTACTGTATTCCTGCTGAGGATTAAAAACAAAATGGATCTAGAGAGATGTCTCAAGGGTTAAGAGCACTGACAGCTCTTGCAGAGGACCTGGGTTCAATTCCCAGCACCCACATGGCAGCTGACGACCGTCCTGCAGGAGAATCCAACACCCTCTTCTGACCTCCACAGGCACTGCACAACATGGGTGCACTTACACACATGGAGGCAATACACTCACACACATGAAATAAAAAAAAATAAAATATTTAAAGAAAACACTCATTGCTGCATTGATGGCTGAAGGCTTCCATCCTGCTACTCTGCACCAGCGCAGGTGACCAAACAGTGCAGTCTGAGAGTCATGCTGAAAGAAACTTCCCGAAGATGAAAGGAAGAGGATTGTGGCCAGGCGTGGTGGCGCCCGCCTTTAGTTCCAGCATTTCAGAGGCAGAGGCAGGTGAATCTCTGCAAGTTTGAGGCCAGCCTGGTCTACACAGTGAGTTCCAGGGCAGCTGGGGCTACAGGGAGACCCTGTCTCAAAAAGACAAAAAAGAAAACAAAGGAAGATGGTTAGACCAGACACCAGGAGCGTGGGACCTGCCTGCACTGCTTCATTCTGCACAATGTTCAAGTGCAATGTGAGGAACGAGGGACCAGGGACGTTTCCTTCCAAAACCAATTAAGAACACGGTCAGGTAACTCCAGGCCCTTTGCTCGGGTCCACAAACCATGCCTTGGGCAATCCCAGGTGGTTTGGGGTCCAACACAGTATGCTAATTACTTCAGAAGGGCAGAGCAGATTTATTTTTAGAGGACTAGTGCTGTCCTCGTAGCCTGCTCACATTAAAGTAAGAGGCTCTCAGATCACCCACTAATCCTGCAAGTTCTACAGAAGACCTGAAATATAAAACCAGCATAGGGTCTCTGCTTCCCACAAAGACATGGACTAGATCTATGCCCTATCTAAAGCAACCCCAGAAAACTGCCCTTTGAAGGCACTCCAAGGTCATGGTACAGAAAGAGGCCCCCAGGAAGAATCTGGTGGTCTCAGTGAGTTAAGAAGGTGGAGGTTAGTGAGTAGAGAAACCAAGGCAGAAGAGAGAGAGCACTGTTCCTGCGGAGAGAAAACTCTAGATAACCACGGAGGTCCTGACTCCTCAGCAGACACTGATCAGCACCTGTGTAGATGATCAGTCAAGGCCTAGGAAAAATTACCTGAGAGGCCTAGCAACGCTTACACGGGGTGAAGGACTGTCCCCGCAGGGTGACTGGGACTGTCCACACAGGGTGACCAGGACGGTCCGCACAGGGTGAAGGACTGTCCTCATAGGGTGACCGGGACTGTCCACACAGGCTGGACTGGGAAAGCTCCTGGGTCAAGGTAGTGTACTTGGGAAATTCTTGCCTTATTGATGAGAAATAAGTATCTCTGAGCTCTGTGGTGTTTAAAACCCATCCCCAAATCAAGAAATCAAGACCAGAAAGGATAAGACTATTAAGGATCTTTAACCTACCCTAGACAGAGATAGAGAAGTATCTACAGGAAGACCAAGGCACTTAGCATCAAAGGTAAATGTTCATGTCTGTCCTCCAATCAGAGACTGACAGGTATAAAATAGGAAGCACGACTCACTATAACTAAAATACACAAATAAAAATGTGTCAGTGGTATTTGGATGAACAGACAAAGGGATGGGACCATTGCCATTGTTTTACATATATTTAGAGCATTATCAGCACATTAAAAATCAGAGAAGAAGAAAACATAGTGAAGTTGAAATGGTAAATGTGTGATAAATAAAAGAACGTAAATTAAAACAGAAAGAGAAGGGGGAGGGGAGGGAGGGTGGGAGTGAGGGAGGGAGGAAGCAACTTTAGTGGACTCAAGGATGAGTTCAAGCTATATAACATACATGTAACTGGGAAGCCTCAATAAAGGAAGGATAGAAAAATATTTGGGGAAAAATGGCTATTCCCCCAATATCTGTCATATACAAGATTTATGTACAAAGGTCAACTATGTCATTTATTATAATAAACAATGAGGATTTAAAATACAATAATATTATTTGCAATATCATCAGAAGCATAAAGCAATTCTGACAAAATATGTGAAGTGTCTATCTTGGTAAAACTAAAATACTACTGAGAATTTGAAGATAAGATTTATAGATGAGTCCTGCCGTCTTTGAAGGTAGAAGACAGTGTTGTCAGGCTCCCCTTGCCTTGGTCGATCGGCTCAGTGCAATACTAGTAAAATGGCAGTGAAACCTTAAATACAAAGGTATGTGGCAATCACTGGAAATCTTTAATGACAAACACCGGTCAGTGTGTTCACACCTTTCAGATGCTGAGAGGGAAAATGATCCTGCTCAAAGGGGCAAGATGTAAAGCCAGGCAAGGTGGGGAGAGCTGATGGGATCCAGAGTTAAGTGTGCGCGTGCGTGTGTGTGTGTGTGCAGCCATGCATGGGTGTGCAGCTGTATGTGTGTGTGCACGTCTGTGTGTGCAGCCATGTATGTGTATGCAGCTGTGTGTGTGTGCACGTGTGTGTGGGGGGGTCATGAAACTAGAAAGGGGTCATGAGAAGGTCAGAAGAGCTGTGAAGGAAAGGAAGGAAGTAGGGACAGGACAGGAATGGAACAGATTAGGCATGAAGGCAGAAAAGGGGGTATTGGGAGGAAGGAAAGGGCCCAGCAAGAAGATCAGAGCATCAGTGGAGGAACGCAAGCAAAGGATGAGAGGAATTCCACAGTGGAAACCCAACGCACTGCCTTAGAGCATTAATAAAAATAAAATGTAAAAAACGAGATTTTTTAAATGGGTAGAAGAATCAGGTGCACTTCACAATCTGTTTTACAGGACACTGCATGCCTTCCTGCGCTGTGCATGTGTGCAGACATGCACAGCAGGTACAGATACAGATAGATCATGCCCCTCAAATAGACTACAGGTAGAAGAACGTTTCCCAAGTTGCCCTTGAGATAAATTGCACGGATGCTGATCCCGTCACTGAGTGTGAGAACCTTTGCCCATACAACCAGACCTGGAGGAATTGTCACCTGAATTCTCTGTTTATTCTCCACCAAACTTGATGCAGTTATTTATTAATCATCTACAAAACCCATTCACAAAATTATTAATGTTACTGGGTAACAAAGAATGTATCAAAACAGTTCACAGGGAGACATAGAGGAGATACTAGAAACAGAATTCCAAATCCACCTCAATATCCATCCTCAGATAGCGGGGGTGTCCCAAAGCCTTCCTCCTGGAACTTGCTGCCCACAGCAACTCATCTCACTACTCTAATGTCCTGATCTCAGCTCAGTCCCAAACTTCCATACCACATTCACCTCATTGTTTAAACATGGTTGGGTGCCTCCTGCTTAGGATGTAGCCTTCTGCTTAGTGAGCATGGCAAGAAGTTTCACATCCTACCTCTAATTCTCACCCGAGCAGGTCTTCCTGTAATGACCAGGTCTTTCCCAGAGAGAGGACTACTAAATAATATCTACCTCCTTCATTTCTGTCTGTGTCATAGAAAGAGTAAACAACCCGGTGTGTCACTCACTGACACTGACACACACGTTGCCCTGTTCGCAGATCTTCACAGTTCAAGTGCTGTCCTACTGAGCACTCTTCAGCTATTTTGTCACTCAGAGCATCTGACAGTCAGGAAACAGACCAGTGTGTGGGATGGAGATGGAAACCGGGGTGATCAAAATGCATAACCTGGGTTACGAAGTCATAACAGAACCATTATTTGGTACAATGAATAATACACTAGTAAAAACCAAGAAAGTCTGGAGTTGTGAAAAAAGACTAAGGATCAAACTCTGCCTATTCGGGAGTCCAGTGGGCTCTTTGAATGGTAGAACCTTGACCATCAAGTTCACAGTGATGAGCTACTTTCAGCCGTTATGGTTGTTTCTTCAGATCCTGATGCCACAAGGCCTCGCACACCAAACACACTGAACAGGGAAGAGCTGAGCTCCAGGCTCTGTTCCTTTTTCTTTTTCTTTCTTTACTGTTTTTGGGGGTCCTGATTAAAGTAACTCACAGTATGAAAGAAATCTCTGTTTGCCAAATCAAACTACAAAATTAAAAGCAAAGATTTAGAAGAGTTCTAGTTTTTAAAATGTTAATGCAGCTCTAATTTTTCAAAGCACCGCTTCAATGCTGAGTCAGTGTGCTTTTCTCAAGCTGAATCCACGTTAAGAACAAATTAATTAAATATTAAGTGGTTAAAAATAAATAAAAAATTTTAAAAAATATTAAATAGTTAACACACATGACTTTTCGTGTCTTTCTGTTTGCAACACAGAAATACTTCAACAAAAGGACAAGCTTATCCAACACTGAACTGCATTTGGCGTGTCCAAGGTCACTGGGCTGGAAAATTATTTTTCCAATCTGAAGAAAATTGTTCCCTAGTTGATTTTTAGCACATGTCATTTAAGCTAGTATTTTTAATGGTGAAAGCAAAATTGGGCAGAATATGTATGAAAAGATAGCATTTGCCTCTCATTTTAAAAGAAAATGAAAATTAAGTGCCTGACAAGGACTTTGTTTCCTCTTGTTTGTGTTTCTACGCTTCAAAAGAGGATAAAGTACATTTAGCTACATGATTGCATGTTTCTGAAAGAATTCACTAAAGGGAATTTCAGCAAATCAAAATATTATAGTAATGCTAGATGTCTCTTTAGGTGAAAATTTTGCAACGGTGGCCACAGAAAGAGGACTATTCTTTCTTAAAAGAATCATTCAGATAATGACATTCAATCATTTTATTTCATCTTTGATTCTTTTATCTACTAGGGAATGTTTATTTCATAGGCAATATTGAAAAATGCAGTTTCTTTGATCAAACTGAACTCCAGTTTGGCAGTCCTGATGTCAGAATCTGCTCTGTATCTATTCAAGTTAGCCATTCATTCAATTATTCATTGACAATGTCCACACAAACATTAACTTAGCAATTGGCATTGTTAATCTCAGTCACCGGGGGAAAAACAATATCATTACTGTCAAATTACTTGACAGCATGGTGTCTGGTCAAATTAAGTAAGTTTGTAGTTTCAAAATAAATCAAGTTAATGATTTGCTTTGCAAATGTAAGTGTTAAAATTAATCTTTTCAATGGCATAAAACCATCATATGAGACCACTTCAAATGACCATTCAGTGAATTAAAAAGTACTTAGGTGTTACCCTACAACTTCTATATAGGCAACTGAAAACAGTGAATCATGTTACTGACACTAAAAATATACATCTAGTTTTCCTAAATTAATACTTTTCAGAACATGTCAAAAATGTATATGGCAGTGTATGTATATAACTGGAAGACAGAGAGGATAAAAAGAACCCAAAGTCATGCTTACACCTTGGTGTGCACTGATGTACTGACTTCTAGGTATTAAGTACCTAGAAAGTACCCGAGGATCGAGAGAAAGGACCTGCGTCCTGCTGGAGAGGTCAGCAGCTGGGAAGAACGGACAGAAATGGGAGAACCATATGCAGTCTGATAAGCGTGGTGAGTGATAGAGCCCAAAGGAGGGGACAGGGACATTCTCTTGATGAAAATGAAACTGAGGGCTTTTGAGCCTGAGTCTTGGACAGGGAGCAGTGAAGGTCTAGGGTGAAGACTGACGTTTGTCCGCAGGCACCAGAAAAGAACTGTAACAATATCACGAATTTAAATATGGAAAGTTCTGCAAATGGAGAGATGGCTCAGGGATTAAGAGCACTGGCTGCTCTTGGCCTCCAGAATATGTAAAGAACTCAAACACAGGCTGGGTTTGGTGGTGGTGCATACCTTTAATTCCAGCCCTTGGGAGACAGAGACAGGCAGATCTCTGAGATAGAGGCCAGCCTGGTTCACATAGTGACTTCCAGGTGGAGTGGGACTAGGGAGACCCTATGAAAAAAAAAAAAGAGAGAGAACTCAAACAGTAAACATCAAGAAACAAATAGCCCAATTGAAAAATGGACTATGGAACTGAACAGAAATTTCTCAAAAGAAAAAAATACAAATGGCTAGTAAACATTTTAAAAAGTATCCAGCATTCTGAGCCATCATAGAACACAGATTAAAATTTCTTTAAAATTCCAACTCACCTTAGTCAGAATGGCCAAGATTGGGAAAATGAGTTACAAACTCTGGGGTGGATGGAGGAAAGGGGAATACTTTCACTCTGTTGGTGGGCGTGCAAACTGCAGCAGAAACTGTGGGAATCAGTTTGGAGGTTTCTTAAAAGACTAGACCTAGCCTAGCTAGTTTTAAAAAAACAGAGGGAACCATATTAGTCCAACAACCTACTGACAAATTATACACACAACCAGATCAAAGAATATAATATATGTTTAGGCAAGGTTTATATGAGAGCATTTGGTCTTTGCCCAAGTTTTATCTACATGGCACATGGTAATTAAAAATACCAGACTAATGGAACTAACCTTCTTGGATGTTTAACAGCCATACTTTGAGGTGTATACTAATCTGGTCAGAGGGACATAAAGGACAGTTTTTGCTCCTTTCCATCCTAGGTCAACTAAGTTCCAGGGGACTATGAGCATCTCTCAAAATGTCCTGTAACTGTGGTGAGTCACCTGTCCTCTTGATCAAGGAGGATGTGAAGACCCCACCAGGTAGACTTGAACCAGTGTCCAGTCTACAAAGAGGAGGGTCAACACAGAGGAAACATTTCCTCCAGGCTTCCAAGCAAAGCCAGCCATGGTTGAGCAGGACCTTTGACCTATCTTCATATAAATAGTACTGGTAAAAGAAAGGAGCCAGGGGCTCTTCCCAAGCTCATGTGACCCCTGAGGAACAGGTCCTCAAATGACCTTAAGATAAGTCAAACTGGTTTTTCTGGGCCAATTGTAGGGTCTTAAACACCCAAAAGCAAAGTAAAACCAAAGATTAAAGGGATCGATATAATTTTTAAGAGTCCATGTGTATAGCTAAAGGCTACGTAAGAAGAAACAATGCCAGACAGGAGATACCTTCCTTTGAGTTATTGGCCAGGGTGGCACAAGAGACTCCCAGACAGTAACCCAGCATAGAACTGGGAAAATGAACAGCAGACCCCAATCTTATCTAAAGGAATATTGATGACTGATTGCTGCTAGATGAGGAGCAGCTGATCCTAAAACAAGGCTCTCTAGATAAGCTGAATAGATTCAGTGGATTGACAAGCACTGGGGAATGTTTGGGGTGCCAACAACACAGTGGACAGTAACAGGGATTACAGAGGATATGGGCTCCAGTTGGGGGGTGGCTATGGGAGGGTGCCATTTTGGAAGTGGGTATATAGATGAATAAGATTGTTTGCGATGTCCTGTATGATATACACACACACAAAAATCAACAAATAAAAAAATGACATATTTGAGGAAGAAGCATAAAAATGTAATTCATGTTAAATAGTAGAGGTGATAAACATTACCACTGAAATCTACCTGATGACTTTACATCCATACTCAGTTACCAAGGATCAGAGTGTAACCGACTGTGACTAGTAATAATCAGATACATAGAGATTAGAGATGCATGTGCAAACATCTAAGTGTTAGTAGCATTAAAAATGTAGGAAACATTTTTAAATGAAAGGAGATCTTCTTTAAGGTTAAAAACTATAATGTCTTATAGGGTTTATACTGAGTTCAATATTGTATATTAATTCAACTGTGAACCTAAAAATTTACAACCAATTTTGAAAGGGATACATCTTTCCTCTGGAAATTGTTATTGAATATGTTAAAGCTGTAAGGAAATGCTTCTTCTAATCATGTGGTTATGAAAGGAAGAAAGAAAGAAAGAAAGAAAGAAAGAAAGAAAGAAAGAAAGAAAGAAAGAAAGGAAAGAAAGGAAAATGGGATGCCAGTAAGCCAAACGTTTCATTTGCATGCCAATCCACAGAACCTGGTGTTGGTGGAAGCAGGCAGAGCAGCAATGTTGAATTCTGCTGGATTAAAAAAAAAAAAAAAAAAGACTGGACCTAGAGCTATCACATGACCAGCCATACTGCTCCTGGGCATATAGCCAGAGAACTTCATAGCTTCCAGCAGAGACACCTGTACATGCATGTTCATTGTGACTCTATTCACAATAGCACTCACTCTAGATGCTCATCAACTGATGAACGGATAATGAAAATGTGGTACATATACACAATTGAACAGTACTCATCTGTAAATGAAAATCAACTAGTGAAATTTGCAAGTAAATGAACTGGAAAAAGTTAAGTGAGGCCGTTGAGGCCCAGAAAATCAAGTGCTGCATGTTTTCTTTCGTATGTGAATCCTAGCTTCAGTTCTTCGGTCGTTTTTTGTTTTAGGAGAACTGAAGTCCATATGAAAGCCAGGAAACAGGAAATGGGTCATGGAGAGGGGAGAATGCGTGAAGGGAGGAGGATAGAAGTAGATAAATAAAAATAGGATGCTGGGAGAAGGGAAGCTCAGCAGAGAGTGGACTGATGACGATGGGATGTGAGGAGCAGCAGAGAGTTGAGGACGATGACATGTACATGTCAAAGCTGCACAAAAGCTTGACTTTGAAACTCGTGTAAACGTGTAATAGTAGAAGGCAGTAAAACACACAAAATATGAAAGAATGAAGGAACATGGGGTGTAAAGATTTCAGCATGGATACGGCAGAGGGACAGGAGAAAGGGGGTATGGAGTTGATCAACCCGAACTAAGGATCTGTGCAGAAGCCTTATGAAAATCCGTTTGTTTGTAAACCAGTTAAAATGCATTTTTTATAAAGAGTTTGAAAAGACTTGCCTCACATGGGTTAGACAGTGCTGCTCCAAGAAGACATGGGTTATTAAAAGAAAACCTCAGTACCAAGCATGGGTTACCTCCACAGAGGCACCAAAATTAATAAATAAAAATAAGTAAATAAATAAACACAGGGTATTGCCATTGTTCTTGGTGGTTGTCACCATAACGAGATGGTAAGACATTGGTTGCAGGACATCGAGACATTGGTTGTAACTAAGAAACTCTTGCCCCTCTGGTTAGATTTCACAGTGCTAGAAGGTAATTTGCAGGCTGCTGGGGAGAAGAGACATTGATGAACTAGACCCTGTACTGCGCTAGACCCTGCGTGCTATAGTACCAACCTGCCCGACACAATACACCCACTGGTGCAATGGAGGTAAGACTATTTATGGGGATAACTAATTCTCTTGAGTGGATTTAATGACCCTTCACAGGAAGGAATTCACGTGTATTATTGTAAGCATGGTAAAAAAAACATGGCTAGGGAGGTCATACATGATAGTTAAAAAAAGTAGCTGTATGATGAATAGGGTTGATCAGGAGAAAGCAGAGTTTATTAGCAAAGGAACACATGGGACAGATTCCCTTCTGGGCAGGGAAAATGTTTGCCCGGGTCATGAGCTGGGGTCTTTTTAAGGGGGAATCTTCTGCTTCCTGCAGAAGGTGGGAAGATATATTATTTTTTAAAGTTGGGTGGGGGAAAGTGGGAGAGTGGGACTGTTAAAACCTGTCCTCTTCAGAGATCAAAGGGGAAGCCTGCTGTGTTGGCCAAACAGTGGAGAAAAGTCTGCTTCTCTTGACTTCAAAGACCAGGGTGCTTATCAACTCAGATCCCTTTTCTCAGGAGCTTGAGAAGTCCACGAGACCCTGTTGGTGAGGGGGCGGGGCTATCTGAACCTTAACAATATATTCTATGGGGGAACCTTCTGTTGGAGAGTTTCAAATGGTCATGTTGTCAAACTGTATTCTAAACATTACCATTTATGTTCATTGGTTTGCGTTACTCTCAACCTTGGTCAGAGAAGCTTCTTATTGCAATGGGTGGCAGTTAATGCAGGAACTCACAACTGTTCAAAGTGCTGAGAATAAGTGATTCTAAGTGCTCTGCTACAGATGGGCATCCGTACCAACCCCTCCCTCCAAGCCTCAGGGAACACCAGGAAGAGTAGGCAGAAGGAATGTAAGAGCAGAAGAGAAAAGTGTTGCGGAATATGGTCTTCTGGTCCCGTCACAGCTTGAACTAACAGCACCTGTGGTAGGCTACACAAGATCTGCACAAGATCAAGCCAGCTAAAAATTCCTCCTAACTGAAGAGATCAGCAGCTGCCAGCTGTGGCAGGGGAGGTCACTTTCCATTGGGGGCTAGCCATAGTAGGTGTGACTATGCCCTAGTGGATGACCCCATACCCATACATGCAAGGTTAGCAGTAAGTGGATTCCATGGGTTAAATATAAAAAACAAGGACATGATGATAAGGGGGAGAGATGTTAGTGGGATTCTGGGGACAGTTAGAGGGAGAAGAGGAAGGTATATATTAGAACGAAATTTAATTTTCAAAAAATAATTATTTTTAAAAAGAAAAAATATCACAAATACTCTGGGTATAAAGGAATCCCTATAACCTCCTTCTAGAAATGTAAATAAATTCAGTCTCTATGGAAATTATTATGGAGGTTTTTTAAAAATAAATGTACTATGACCCAGCTATACCATCTCTGGGTATACACCAGAGGACCCTAAGTCAAGATATAATTACATATTTTTAGTTTGAGAATTATATCAGCTTAGTCACTATAGTACTTTCTATTTCATTAGTGTGGGGGGGGTGATTATTTTTTTAACTTCCAAGACTGATTTTCATCTCTAGAAGTTCACTTAGAGCACAGGTGGACGCACACGGGGCTCTAGAAGAGGAAAAGAAAAATGACGTAAATCTCTCGGTGCCTGGGAATGGGAGAGGCCCAAAGCCAAGCCCTGGATGCCTGGGTCCACGTGTGGAATGAGGACCACAGCTGGGCCTTCGGGGAGGTGGGAGGTCTGTTCCAGAGAACCAGTCCTCCCAAGACCAGAATCTGCAAACAGAGGCCTCCCCAGTCCCCAGCATAAGAGGCAAAGCCTCTGCCATGCACAGCCTGGGACCTCAGGGGAGGGAGCCGGGGGGATGCAGTCACTCAGAGAAGACTGAAACTGCTCCACTCTGCTCCACAGCCAGTCCACTGATTCCCTGCAGAGGGATGGGGAACTGTGCCTCACCAGCAGGGGTCCAAAGCTTCAGCATCCTGTGAGGGGACCACACTCTAGTCTATGGGTGGGTAGGGGCACCGCTCCAACCCCCAGGATAGGAACATAGTGGCAGCTCAAAAGAGGGGAATCACTGCCCCAGTTTGCAGGGTGGATCTCACCTCAAACTTATAGGGGTTAGTGGGGGACCACAGCTCCAGCTCACAAGTGGAGAATCACAACTCCAGGCTCACAGGAGGGGACCATGACACTGAGTTCACGGGAGGGGAGCCATAGCTCCAGCTCATAGGAGGGGGTGACAGTTCTGGGTTGACAGTAGAGGACCACAGCTCCAGGTTAACAGGAGGGGACCACAGCCCCAGTTTCATGGGAGGAGACCTCAGCTCTAGCTCATGTAAGGGTCCAACAGTTCCAGGTTCATAGGAATGGGTTACAGCTCAAGATTCATGGGAGAGGACCACAATTGTTCACAGAATGTAACCTGTGATCCTTCCTACGAACCTGGTGCTGTAGTCTCCTCCCATGAGCCTGAAGTGGCAGTCTCTTCCCGTGAACCTGGAGCTAGGATCCTTTCCTTTGCACTAGAGTGAGGGACCCTTCCTGTGTGCTGGAGATGTGGTCCCCCGCCACCCCCAGTAAACCCAGAGCTGTGGTCCCCACCTGTGAGCCTGAGCTGTGGTCCCTTCCTGTGAGCCTGAGCTGTGGTCCCCTCCTGTGAGCGTGAGCTGTGGTTCCCCTCCTGTGAGCCTGAGCTGTGGTCCCCTCCTGTGAGCGTGAGCTGTGGTCCCTTCCTGTGAGCCTGAGCTGTGGTCCCTTCCTGTGAGCCTGAGCTGTGTTCCCCTCCTGTGAGCCTGAGCTGTGGTCCCTTCCTGTGAGCCTGAGCTGTGGTCCCTTCCTGTGAGCCTGAGCTGTGTTCCCCTCCTGTGAGCCTGAGCTGTTGTCCTCTCATGTGAGATGGAGCTGTGGTCACCTACCTTTTGTTTGTGAACTTAAACTGTCTGGATATCCTTTCTACTCCAACCAGTTCCATGCAGAGGAGTATAGACTGATACACAGAGATTTTATTTAATGCGATGGACTAAAGTCTATTCCAGTAGGGTGGGATAGAAATAAGATATTCTAGATTAAGGAAGTAGAAATCTATATTCAAATTTTTTAAACAAAATTAAAATTGTTGTGTTGAAGTTCTCCCACAAGTCTGAGTGTTCACCCTCCCACAGAGTAAATAAGAAGACAGCATTAACAGAGTTTAAATAGTGTAGACCTTGTAGTTGATAGGTTGATCTGCCAAACCCCATTAGTGGATGGAATCAGAGGTAATTTATCATTGGTAAATCCACGCAGTGGTAAATGAATGAAAGTTACATCTCCAGAGCTCAATAGAGAGGATCATCAACATATATGAGACTGATTTTTTTTTTCAGTCTTTTTGAGACAGGGTCTCCCTATAGCTCCAGCTGCCTGGAACTCACTCTGTAGACCAGGCTGGCCTCAAACTCACTGAGGATCCGCCTGCCTCTGCCTCCCGAGTGCTGGGATTAAAGGTGTGTGCCACCACGCCTGGCTGATTCTTCTTTTAAAATGTATTTTTTATTTATTTTTATTTTTGGGTCAGTGTATTGCCTGCATATGTGTAAGTGCACTCATGTTGTGTAATGCCAGCAGAGGTCAGAAGAGTTTGTCAAATCCTCTGGAACTGGAGTTATGGACAGTTGTTAGCTGCCATGAGGGTGCTGAGATTCAAACCCAGGTCTTCTGCAAGATCAACCAGTGTTCTTAACCACTGAGCCATCGCTCCAGCCCTGAGAGATTGATTCTTGAACATAGCTTTTAAAGGCTAATGTGAAGAATGGGAATACTTACTGGGACTTAAGTATTAAAGAAGTGACATTCAGGCTCTTTCTGTGATCATTTCTAAACTTCCACCTTGAAGCTTTGCAAATAGAGGTTCACCTTTCTCACTGACCACAGAGCAAAACAAGTCTCAATTCCTGGTCTTTCAGGAGAAAACACAGTTACATCCAACCAACGTTTTTACCCACCATGGGACACTTTCTTGAATTCTCCAGACTCGGGTAATTTTCACTTGAGGGAAATTCTCAGTTGATGGTGTGGTCCACATTTTCCTGTCGCCGTAAGGGCTCTGTTTGCTGAGTATTACAATTATAAATGGTTCTGGATTCTTTGGGCTATTTACTCAGTTTAATGATTTGGTTGTCCTGTTTTCTTGTCCATTCAAATATCAACAGAAGTCCATTTACACACTCTAATTAAATGTTAATGTTGCCCAGACTGTGAGAAATGCAAGATTGATCAGGTGTTATCAGCACATGAGGTATTTCAGCTTTGACACTAAATGCCAATGCCTCTCAAAAAATCTGGGAGGTAAAATTATCTCAAGGCTTAAGGGAGAACTTGAGTCTGAGATTTTCTTTCTCTAGACCTAAGAAGGACCCCTGCATGGTGGCCAGCACGTACCATGGCTTTCCCAGGACTCTAGTTCACCGCTCCGGAGGACGCCTTCACCTTTCCTACAGTATGTAGCATAAAATAAACCTGACTAAAAACAAGAATGAGCAAGACAATGAGAAAGTCACTACAATCCATTAAAGTGACCAATATCCTAAATACTGCTCATACCCATAGACAGAGGCTGGGAGGGACGGAAAGTTTCCCCAAGGCTCTGCCACGTTGGAAGACAGCTAGGCAACTTCTTACAAACTAAACAATTCTTACCACATGGTTGAGCTGGTTGAGCTCTCCTCCTCCTTGATGTTGACTTACATGGTTGGGAAATGTTTGTCAGCTTAAAAGCCTGCACGTGAATGTCAATTGCAGCTTTATTAATAATTCCAAATCTTACTGGGTGCCATGCACATATCAGTAAAACCAACACTCAGGAGGAGGAGGCAGGAGAATCACATGTTCAAGCCAGTGTGGTTTGTAGGAAAACCTTGTCTCAAATAAAGAAAAAGTAATACCACACTAGGGAAATAATCAAGATGTTCCTTAGGAGGTGAGTGGGTAAATAAAATCCTTATGACTGACTAGTATTCAGTAACGGACTGAAGAACAAAGCCATGGAAAGACATGGCAAAACTTAAATCACATCTCACTAAGCGCAGGAAGCTGCCGGAGAAGGCCAAGGCTGTGACTTCTACTCCATGACATTCTGGGAAAACATACCATGGAAACAGAAAACCATGGTCAGACTTGCCCTTCTAGGGCAAGAAATAGAGAGAACAGGCAAAACAGAATTTTTACAGTAGTGGATCTAGCCTGTGTGATATTCTAGTGATGGACGCACTTGCTACAACATATAGAGTATGCAAATACAAGACAGTAGCCTTTAGTCAGTGGTGATCTATAACAGGGGCATTCCAACAGATGTACCAGACAAGGCAAGGTGTGAGTAGGGAAATGAAAGGGATCTCCCTACGGGGCACACGGGAACTCTGGGCTCTGCACTTAAAGCTGCATAAAATAAAGTATTAATGAAGACAGAAGTCGGCCCTCACCTTCGACGTCATATTCTACCGAGCAGATCATCACATCCTGTCCTTCAGCAAGTTTGAAATGACCTCCTTACTGTTCTTGACCACCCTTAGTCTAGGCTTGGAATAAAGAATACGTAAGTGTAATGTACTGGAGGAATGCATAACCTTTATCAGTTCGGGGCAGTGAGGCAAACCTGTGTGATAGACTGCAGAACAAGGTGCTCATGGATAGTCACTGCTACTAGTCACAGACACACACAAAGCAGGGTAGAAAGACACAGATGAGAACCACAGGGAAGGTGACCATTTGTCTGACATCAAAGGAATCCTGATCCAAATTCTCCACCAGGTGAATAATCCTCTTTTTAAAGCAATCAACTACGTTGTTCTCATGAAGTTCTTGAGACATAAAAATTACACCCTGAGCTTAATAAGACTAGCAGATTTTTTTCCTTTTTTAAAATGTCATTTATTATTTTTATTTTATGTGTATGTGTATATTGCCTGCATGTAGGTAAGCACACCTGTGTCTTGTAATGCCCATGGAGGACAGAAGAGGCTGTTGGGTCCTCTGGAAGGTAAGCACACCTGTGTCTTGTAATGCCCATGGAGGACAGAAGAGGCTGTCGGGTCCCCTGGAATGGAGTTAAGGACAGTTGTTAGCTGCCATGTGGGTGCTGGGATTCAAACCTGGGTGTTCTGCAAGAACAGTCAGTGTTCTTAACCTCTGAGCCATCTCTCCAGCCCAACTAGCAGATATTTTTAAGGAAAAGAAAACCAGCAAATGCGCTGCCTATTACATGTTTTATGCAAATTGACTTTACACAGTGTTGACGTGAAGAAGCAGCGATGTTTTCACAGACTGCTTTCATGGGACAAAGTCCCAGCGACGTCCACCAGGTGTGAATGTCAGCAAAGCCCGAGCTGCCTGCCACACTGACACTTTCCAGTGTTTGCTGATGTTGATGGACTTTTCACACAGGAGGCTTCATCCACAGACCAAAGGTGTAGACAGACTTACAGAGTGGGGAAAGTACCAGTGTTACAGCTGCTATGATTAAAAGTGTTTAGTCCAAGATATCACATGAGACGCTTTTTATTCACAGATCTGATAGCTCAGATTTACCCCAAAATACAAAGGGGAAATGCATTTTTGTTCTTACTCAAAGTACTCCTACACCCAACCCCAATAGGGAAGGCACCCTATTCATCTGAATTGATATGAATCATTTAAAATTATAAATAAAAATTTATATACACATAGTATGTATACTATGTAACTAAGCTTCAATTTCCTTTGTCATAGTAAACTTTCTGTAAGTAAAAATATTGAAACTACATTCAAATATAATAAATTCGTATTGTTTACAGTGTAAGGACTTCACATAAATATATTCACTTATTTAATCCTTATAAAGATATCATGAAATAGGCTTGGTCTTCACACAACATTGAAGCCCAATGACATAAGGTTAAGTGGAATGACAAAAGTATACCAAGTGACAGGAAAACCAGGCTCCCAAGAGCTTCAGGTGAAACATTTTAGAATTCCCATGACCCACACAAAACATGGCTCTACATCCACACAGTTTCAAGTTCAGAAGCTTCCAGAATGACTGATTCTCTCCTAAGGAAGGTATGTTTTGTTAATTGTCAGTGTTCACATTCATGTGTAAGGTACAGTTACACTAATGTAATAGAAAATGACCAAAAATTTCAAAGATTTGAAGGAGAAATTTTTCTTTCTCTTTTATTTATTTTTATTTAATAACCACATGATTTGAACAAGCATTTCCTTACAGCTTTAACATATTCAATGACAATTTCCAGAGCAAGGATACATCCCTTTCAAAAGAGGCTGTAAATTTTAGGTTCACAGTTGAATTAATACAGTTATACACTATTGAACTAAGTATAGACCCTGTAAGACATCAAATTAAATGAGTTTTTAACCTTTAAAAAAGGTCTCCATTTCATTTTAAAATATGCTGTTTCCTACAGAAAGACTCATTTTAATACTACTAATGCTTAGATGTTTGCACATGTCTCTAGTCCCTATGTACTGATTATTATTAGCCATAGTTGGACCCCTGGCACCTGAGCATAGCTATAAAGTCATCAGGTAGATTTCACTGGTAATGTTTATCACCTTTACTAATTAACATGAAGTAAATTTTGATGCTTCCTCCTCAAATATGTCATTTTTTAAATTTGTTGATATTTTGTGTGTATATCATACAGAACATCCCAAACAATCTTATTCATCTATATACCCACTTCCCAGATGGCACCCTCCCACAGCCTCCCCCCTCCCACACACTGGATCCCAAATACTCTGTCATCCCTGTTACTGTCCACTGTGTTGTCGACATTCCACAGTGCTTGTCCATCTGCTGAGTCTAGTCAGCCCATCTAGAGAGCCTTGTTTTAGGAAGATCAGCTGTTCCTCATCTAGCAGTAATCAGTTGTCAATATTCCTTTAGATAAGACTGGGGTCTGCTGTTCATTTTCCCAGTTCTATGCTGGGTTACTGTCTGGGAGTCTCTTGGGCCACCCTGGCCAGTAACTCAAAGGAAGGTATCACCTATCTGGTATTGTTTCTTGTTATGTAGCCTTTAGCTATACACATGGACTCTTAAAGAATTATATTGATCCCTTTAACCTTTGGTTATACTTTTGGGTGTTTAAGACCCTACAATTGGCCCAGATACACCAATTTATTTTTACTCTTAAGGTCGTTTGAGGATCTGTTCCTCAGGGGTCACATGGGCTTGGGAGAAGCCCCTGGCTCCTTTCTTTTACCAGTACCATCTATGTGAAGATAAGTCAAAGGTCCTACTTGACCATGCCTGACTCTCTCAGAAGCATAGAGGAAATGTTACCTCTGTGTTGACCCTCCTCTTTGTAGACTGGACACTGGTTCAAGTCCAACTGGTGGGGTCTCCATGGCCTCCTTGATCAAGAGGACAGGTGACTCACCACAGTTACAAGACATTTTGAGAGATGGTCATAGTCTCCCGGAATTTTGTCATCCTAGGAGGGCAAGGAGCAAAAACTGTCCTTTATATCCCTCTGACCAGACTAGTATAGGCCTCAAAGCATGGCTGTTAAACATCCAAGAAGGTTAGTTCCACCAGTCTCTTTTAATTACCATGTGCCACGTAGATAAAGCTTGGGCAAAGACCAAACGTTCTCAGATAAACCTTGCCTAGACATATATTATATTCTTTGATCTAGTTGTATGTATAATTTGTCAGTAGGTTGTTGGACTAATATGGTTTCCTCTTGTTTTTTAAAAACTAGCTACGCATTATTTATCGCTTGCATTGTCTAACCCTTCCACTATGGTTTCCCTGTTTAAGGTGCCCCCATTTTTCCCATTTCTCTCTTAATGATACCTTTCTCTCAAGGAGAAAATTTCTAAGGCCTTTCTAAAAGAAGTCCAGATTTCTATTTGTAAGTTTTTCAACAAGAAATCTCTGGAATTTATTTCTTCAGCTTAACTGACATGTCATATCGTTTAGCCAGATCCCCAGTCTGGCCTCATTCCTGGCAATCCCAATGTGGCAGTATATTTATGTGGTCAATCTTCTTAGATTCTATACCCAGTGAAGTTCATGTTGCATTAGACTTCTTGTTTCTGGCTTAATTTCAATGAACAAAATGCCCTCTGATTCATTCATGCTGTCTCAAATGACAGAATCTTCCTTTTTATCGGTTGAATAGTATGCCATAGTATATATGGACCACATTTCCTTTATTCATCCCTCTGTTGCTGGACACTTGGGCGGATTCCATGTCTTGGTTGCTGTGAATAAACACATGATGCACATTCAAGCGAAAGCACTTTTTGACATTATGCTTCATTTCCTTTGGATAGATGTCCCTGAGAGACTGCTTTTGCCCATGGCAACTCTGTTTTCAGTTTCCTGTGGAAGTACCATTCTGTTTTCCATAAAGGCTACACCAATTTACACTTGACTGGTTTGTAAGAATTCTCTTTTCTCCACAACCTTGTCAACACCAATTTCTCATCATTTTTCACATATTACAATACATATAGAATATTTAGACATATTAAGTGTGATGCACTATCTTATTTGGGTTTTACTTTGCCATTCTCGGTTATTAGTGAGATCAAACTCTTTTTCATGTATCTGTTGACCACCTGTATCGTTTGTTTGTCTTTTAAGAAAGATTGCTGTGGTGCCTGGCATTCTTTATAATTCTTTGGTTTTCTTGTTACTGAATCATTCGAGCTCCTTGTTTATCTTGGATAGTAAACCTTGTCAGCTGCATGACTTGCAAAATATTTCCTTGTTTTCTATAGGCTGCCTGGCTTTGAAAAGGAGCTAATTCAATGAAATTTCCTTACGAAGGAAACAAGAAAATCAATGCTGTTGTATGGTTATATCTGAGACCAGCATTTCACATCGTTAATGTTGCTCTCGGTACTGCTTGGTGAAGAGTTAATATTAGGGACATATGCACAATATGCAGATGAAGGCGATGATGGGTATGTAGATAGATGTGAACATGTACCAAGAACGCCAACCTGACTGACAGACAAGGGAGTTAAGGAATGACTGACATCTCTGGAAGCCTCTGACGCTGGGTTATTTTTTTTAATAATATTGAAAAGATCAGCAGCTACAAGGTTACATAACACATGATCACTGCCAGGATTTCAGTAGGCTGAGTTGCTCAAGAGTTGCAGAAGACCAAGTGCCTTTTTCTGGGGGTGTGGGGAGGGAGACAGGGTCTCTCTGTTGCCTAAGGTAGCCTTGAGGCTTTGACCTGGAGATGGCCCTGCCTCAGGCAGGAACCAGTGCAGCCACAGAGGCCACAAGCTCTATGTAAACCTCCTCTGAAATTCTTTAATCCTAAACCACACATAGGGAAGAGGTGCATGCAACAGGCATAGCAACCACAGCAAGAGAGCCCAAACTTGACTTTGTCCCCTTAAAGGTGCCATAGTTAACGACAAAACTTGCATATGGAAAGTCAATAGACGCTAATGCTAAATCTTTGACTAGAATGATAGCCGAGGAGCCGGAAAAGGACTGAGATGTCAGACGAGGACTCGTGCACCGGGATGCGAGGACTGAAGGTCACGTGATTGAAAGCGCTCTTTTCCTTCTGTTTGATGCTGACAGTAGGTGCTGAGATGGGCTGGGCATAAAGGAGAGGCTGGGAAGTTGGCTTCAGCATCTGAAATGACTAGAATAAGGGTCTAGAACAGAAGCAGTGACGCCCTTGATGGGTTCTTGTGTCGGCCGTAAGTGCCCGGAGATCCAGGTGCATCTCTCTGAGGATGGCGCACATGGTGACGGATGGTTTAAGTTCTTGCTTCTCAACTGGCACCATGTTAACCCCTTTCCCCTAGGGAACCCGGTCGGCAGGTATCTTTGGTTGTCAGAACTTGAAGAAGCCAAGCTCTATGAGGGCAGTGGGTGAAAGCCAGGCTCTCTTCCCTGTCCCACAGAGCCCAGGCAGCTTCCAGCGCAAACAGCTATGCAGTCCCAGATTTCTGTGCTGTCGCTGTAGAGAAATCTGGTGTTTGGGAATCTGTGATCTGTTTCTGTCCTGTTTTAGACACAGGACACTGGGAACAGATGGTGGAAGTGAAATGGTGGCTGTTCACTCTTCAGTCTCTTGGGGAAGTTCATAACTACATGGTGAGGGAAGCCAGGGCTGGAAGTTGCCGGAGCTGATTTTTTTTTTTTTTTT